>NW_027441676.1:0-36753 GCF_964195595.1 Calonectris borealis
GGGTTCAGCACAGATTTTGGGGTTCAGCACAGATTTTGGGGGTGCAGCTCAGTTTTTGGGGTGCAGCAGAAGCTTTGCAATGCCCAAGGACGCAACAGAGGGCTTGGGGGACCTGCCCAGGATTTGGGGGGGGTTGCCCAGGATTTGGGGGGGCTGCGCGGGGTTTTGGGGTGCAGCACAGATTTTGGGTTCAGCACAAGGTTTTGGGGTTCAGCACAGGGTTTTGGGGTTCAGCACAGATTTTGGGGTTCAGCACAGATTTTGGGGTGCAGCAGAGGCTTTGCAATGCCCAGGGACGCAGCAGAAGGGTTTGGGGACCTGCCCAGGGTTTTGGGGGGCTGCTTGGGGTTTTGGGGGTTCAGCTGAGATTTTTGGGGTTCAGCACAGGATTTTGGGGTTCAACGCAAGGTTTTGGGGTTCAGCACAGATTTTGGGGGTGCAGCTCAGTTTTTGGGGTGCAGCAGAGGACTTGCAGTAGGTAGGGATGCAGCAGAAGGGTTGGGGGACCTGCCCAGGGTTTTGGGGGGGCTGCTTGGGGTTTTGGGGGTTCAGCCGAGATTTTTGGGGTTCAGCATAGGGTTTTGGGGTTCAGCACAGATTTTGGGGTTCAGCACAGATTTTGGGGGTGCAGCTCAGTTTTTGGGGTGCAGCAGAAGCTTTGCAATGCCCAAGGACGCAACAGAGGGCTTGGGGGACCTGCCCAGGATTTGGGGGGGGTTGCCCAGGATTTGGGGGGGCTGCGCGGGGTTTTGGGGTGCAGCACAGATTTTGGGGTTCAGCACAAGGTTTTGGGGTTCAGCACAGGGTTTTGGGGTTCAGCACAGATTTTGGGGTGCAGCTCAGTTTTTGGGGTGCAGCAGAAGCTTTGCAATGCCCAGGATCGCAGCAGAGGGCTTGGGGGACCTGCCCAGGGTTTTGGGGGGGCTGCTTGGGGTTTTGGGGGTTCAGCCGAGATTTTTGGGGTTCAGCACAAGGTTTTGGGGTTCAGCACAGATTTTGGGGGTGCAGCTCAGTTTTTGGGGTGCAGCAGAAGCTTTGCAATGCCCAGGGACGCAGCAGAAGGGTTTGGGGACCTGCCCAGGGTTTTGGGGGGGCTGCTTGGGGTTTTGGGGGTTCAGCTGAGATTTTTGGGGTTCAGCACAGGATTTTGGGGTTCAACACAAGGTTTTGGGGTTCAGCACAGATTTTGAGGGTTCAACTCAGTTTTTGGGGTACAGCAGAGGACTTGCAGTAGGTAGGGATGCAGCAGAAGGGTTGGGGGACCTGCCCAGGGTTTTGGGGGGGCTGCTTGGGGTTTTGGGGGTTCAGCCGAGATTTTTGGGGTTCAGCACAAGGTTTTGGGGTTCAGCACAGATTTTGGGGGTGCAGCTCAGTTTTTGGGGTGCAGCAGAAGCTTTGCAATGCCCAGGGACGCAGCAGAAGGGTTTGGGGACCTGCCCAGGGTTTTGGGGGGGCTGCTTGGGGTTTTGGGGGTTCAGCTGAGATTTTTGGGGTTCAGCACAGGATTTTGGGGTTCAACACAAGGTTTTGGGGTTCAGCACAGATTTTGAGGGTTCAACTCAGTTTTTGGGGTACAGCAGAGGACTTGCAGTAGGTAGGGATGCAGCAGAAGGGTTGGGGGGACCTGCCCAGGGTTTTGGGGGGGCTGCCCAGGATCTGGGGGGGCTGGGGGGGGTTTTGGGGGGCCGGCGGTGGTTTTGGGGTGCTGACGGGGTGCCAGAGCGTGGAGGGGGAGCAGCACGAGCGGGCGGTGGAGCTGCTGAAGGCGGCGCAGGGCTCGGTGAAGCTGGTGGTGCGCTACACCCCGCGGGTGCTGGAGGAGATGGAGGCGCGCTTCGAGAAGCTGCGCAGCGCCCGCCGCCGCCAGCACCACAGCTACTCGTGAGCACCCCAAAATCCCTGCACCCCGAAATCCCTGCACCCCAAAACCCCTGCACCCCAAAAACCCCCCGCCCCAAAAACCCCCCGCCCCAAAAACCCCGTGCCCCGAAATCTTTGCTTCGAGAAGCTGCGCAGCGCCCGCCGCCGCCAGCACCACAGCTACTCGTGAGCACCCCAAAACCCTGCGCCCCGAAATCCCTGCACCCCGAAATCCCTGCACCCCAAAACCCCTGCACCCCAAAAACCCCCCGCCCCAAAAACCCCCCGCCCCAAAAACCCCGTGCCCCGAAATCTTTGCTTCGAGAAGCTGCGCAGCGCCCGCCGCCGCCAGCACCACAGCTACTCGTGAGCACCCCAAAACCCTGCGCCCCGAAATCCCTGCACCCCGAAATCCCTGTGCCCCAAAAACCCCGCGCCCCGAAATCTTTGCACGCCAAAATCCTTGCTTCGAGAAGCTGCGCAGCGCCCGCCGCCGCCAGCACCACAGCTACTCGTGAGCACCCCAAAATCCCTGCACCCCAAAACCCCTGCACCCCAAAAACCCCCCGCCCCAAAAACCCCCTGCCCCAAAAACCCCGTGCCCCGAAATCTTTGCTTCGAGAAGCTGCGCAGCGCCCGCCGCCGCCAGCACCACAGCTACTCGTGAGCCCCCCAAAACCCCTGCACCCCAAAAACCCCGCACCCCAAAAACCCCTGCACCCCAAAACCCCTGCACCCCGAAATCCCTGTGGCCCAAAAACCCCGCGCTCCGAAATCTTTGCACGCCAAAATCTTTGCTTCGAGAAGCTGCGCAGCGCCCGCCGCCGCCAGCACCACAGCTACTCGTGAGCACCCCAAAACCCTGCACCCCGAAATCCCTGCACCCCAAAACCCCTGCACCCCAAAAACCCCCCGCCCCAAAAACCCCCTGCCCCAAAAACCCCGTGCCCCGAAATCTTTGGTTCGAGAAGCTGCGCAGCGCCCGCCGCCGCCAGCACCACAGCTACTCGTGAGCACTCCAAAACCCTGCGCCCCGAAATCCCTGCACCCCAAAATCCCTGCACCCCGAAATCCCTGCACCCCGAAATCCCTGTGCCCCAAAAACCCCACGCCCCGAAATCTTTGCACGCCAAAATCTTTGCTTCGAGAAGCTGCGCAGCGCCCGCCGCCGCCAGCACCACAGCTACTCGTGAGCACCCCGAAATCCCTGCGCCCCGAAATCCCTGCACCCCGAAATCCCTGCACCCCGAAATCCCTGTGCCCCAAAAACCCCGCGCCCCGAAATCTTTGCACGCCAAAATCCTTGCTTCGAGAAGCTGCGCAGCGCCCGCCGCCGCCAGCACCACAGCTACTCGTGAGCACCCCAAAATCCCTGCACCCCAAAACCCCTGCACCCCAAAAACCCCCCGCCCCAAAAACCCCCTGCCCCAAAAACCCCCCGCCCCAAAAACCCCCTGCCCCAAAAACCCCGTGCCCCGAAATCTTTGCTTCGAGAAGCTGCGCAGCGCCCGCCGCCGCCAGCACCACAGCTACTCGTGAGCCCCCCAAAACCCCTGCACCCCAAAAACCCCGCACCCCAAAAACCCCTGCACCCCAAAACCCCTGCACCCCGAAATCCCTGTGGCCCAAAAACCCCGCGCTCCGAAATCTTTGCACGCCAAAATCTTTGCTTCGAGAAGCTGCGCAGCGCCCGCCGCCGCCAGCACCACAGCTACTCGTGAGCACCCCAAAACCCTGCACCCCGAAATCCCTGCACCCCAAAACCCCTGCACCCCAAAAACCCCCCGCCCCAAAAACCCCCTGCCCCAAAAACCCCGTGCCCCGAAATCTTTGCTTCGAGAAGCTGCGCAGCGCCCGCCGCCGCCAGCACCACAGCTACTCGTGAGCACTCCAAAACCCTGCGCCCCGAAATCCCTGCACCCCAAAATCCCTGCACCCCGAAATCCCTGCACCCCAAAATCCCTGCACCCCGAAATCCCTGTGCCCCAAAAACCCCACGCCCCGAAATCTTTGCACGCCAAAATCTTTGCTTCGAGAAGCTGCGCAGCGCCCGCCGCCGCCAGCACCACAGCTACTCGTGAGCACCCCGAAATCCCTGCGCCCCGAAATCCCTGCACCCCGAAATCCCTGCACCCCAAAATCCCTGCACCCCGAAATCCCTGTGCCCCAAAAACCCCACGCCCCGAAATCTTTGCACGCCAAAATCTTTGCTTCGAGAAGCTGCGCAGTGCCCGCCGCCGCCAGCACCACAGCTACTCGTGAGCACCCCAAAATCCCGCACCCCGAAATCCCTGCACCCCAAAACCCCTGCACCCCAAAAACCCCCCGCCCCAAAAACCCCACAACCGCAAATCCCCGTGCCCCGAAATCCTTGCTTCGAGAAGCTGCGCAGCACCCGCCGCCGCCAGCACCACAGCTACTCGTGAGCACCCCGAAATCCCTGCACCCCAAAACCCCTGCACCCCGAAATCCCTGCACCCCAAAACCCCTGCACCCCAAAAACCCCCCGCCCCAAAAACCCCCCGCCCCAAAAAACCCCCGCCCCAAAAACCCCGTGCCCCGAAATCTTTGCACGCCAAAATCTTTGCTTCGAGAAGCTGCGCAGCGCCCGCCGCCGCCAGCACCACAGCTACTCGTGAGCCCCCCAAAACCCCTGCACCCCAAAAACCGCGCACCCCAAAAACCCCTGCACCCCAAAACCCCTGCACCCCAAAATCCCTGTGCCCCAAAATCCCTGTGCCCCAAAAACCCCGCGCCCCGAAATCTTTGCACGCCAAAATCTTTGCTTCGAGAAGCTGCGCAGCGCCCGTCGCCGCCAGCACCACAGCTACTCGTGAGCACCCCAAAATCCCGCACCCCGAAACCCCTGCACCCCAAAATCCCTGCACCCCGAAATCCCTGTGCCCCAAAAACCCCCCGCCCCAAAAACCCCGTGCCCCAAAATCTTTGCTTCGAGAAGCTGCGCAGCGCCTGCCGCCGCCAGCACCACAGCTACTCGTGAGCACCCCGAAATCCCTGCACCCCAAAACCCTGCACCCCGAAATCCCTGCACCCCAAAACCCCTGCACCCCAAAAACCCCCCGCCCCAAAAACCCCCCGCCCCAAAAACCCCCTGCCCCGAAATCTTTGCTTCGAGAAGCTGCGCAGCGCCCGCCGCCGCCAGCACCACAGCTACTCGTGAGCACCCCAAAACCCCTGCACCCCAAAACCCCTGCACCCCAAAATCCCTGCACCCCGAAATCCCTGTGCCCCAAAAACCCCGCGCTCCGAAATCTTTGCACGCCAAAATCTTTGCTTCGAGAAGCTGCGCAGCGCCCGCCGCCGCCAGCACCACAGCTACTCGTGAGCACCCCAAAACCCTGCGCCCCGAAATCCCTGCACCCCAAAACCCCTGCACCCCAAAAACCCCCTGCCCCAAAAACCCCGTGCCCCGAAATCTTTGGTTCGAGAAGCTGCGCAGCGCCCGCCGCCGCCAGCACCACAGCTACTCATGAGCACCCCAAAACCCTGGACCCCAAAAACCCTGCACCCCAAAAACCCTGCACCCCAAAAACCCCACAACCCCAAATCCCCGTGCCCCAAAATCTTTGCTTCGAGAAGCTGCGCAGCGCCCGCTGCCGCCAGCACCACAGCTACTCGTGAGCACCCCAAAACCCTGCACCCCGAAATCCCTGCACCCCGAAATCCCTGCACCCCGAAATCCCTGCGCTCCGAAAGCCCAGCGCCCCGAAAGCCCTGTGCCCCAAAAACCTGCACCCCAAAACCCCGAAACCCCCAAATCCTGGAACTCCAAAATCCTTGAGCCTCAAAAATCCCTGCACCCCCAAACCCCTGCACCCCCAATCCCTGCGCCCCCATATCCCTGCACCCCAAAATCCCTGTACTCCAAATACTGAAACCCCCAAATCCTGAAACACCAACGTATTTGCACCCCCAAATCCCCAAACCCCTGCACCCCCAAATCTCTTTGCCCCAAAACCCAGCACCCTGAAACCCCCCTGAGCCCCCAAATCCCCTGTGCACCCCAAAACCTCTGCCCCAAACCTCCCTGAGACCCCCCAAAACCCAACCCAGCCACCCCAAACCTCCCCCTGCACCCCCAAACCTGCCTGAGACCCCCCCAAAACCCAACCCAGCCCCCCCAAACCTCCCCCTGCACCCCCAAACCTGCCTGAGACACCCCCAAAACCCAACCCAGCCCCCCCAAAACCTGCCTGAACCCCCCCAAACCCAACCCAACCCCTCCAAATCTGCCTGAGACCCCCCCAAATCTGCCTGAACACCCCCAAAACCCAACCCAGCCCCCCAAAACCTTCCCCTGCACCCCCAAAACCTGTCTGAGACCCCCCCAAAACCCAACCAGCCCCCCCAAACCTGCCTCAGCCCCCCCCAAACCAAACCCAGCCCCCCCAAATCTGCCTGAGACCCCCCAAAACCCAACCCAGCCCCCCCCAAACCTGCCTGAGCCCCCCCAAAATCCAACCCAGCCCCCCCAAACCTGCCTGAGACCCCCCAAAACCCAACCCAGCCCCCCAAACCTGCCTGAGCCCCCCCAAACCCAACTCAACCCCCCCAAATCTGCTTGAGACCCCCCAATACCCACCTCAGCACCCCAATACCTGCCCCTTCACCCCCAAACCTGCCTGAACACCCCCAAAACCCAACCCATCCCCCCCAAAACCTTCCCCTGCACCCCCAAAACCTGAGACCCCCCCAAAACCCAACCCAACCCCCCCAACTTGCCTGAGCCCCCCAAAATCCAACCCAGCCCTCCCAAACCTGCCTGAGCTCCCCCAAAACCCAATCCAGCCCCCCCAAACCTGCCTGAACCCCCCCAAAACCTGTCCGAGACCCCCCCAAACCCCAACCCAGCCCCCCCAAACCTGCCTGAGACCCCCCCAAACCCCAACCCAGCCCCCCCAAACCTGCCTGAGACCCCCCCCAACCCCCCCCACCCCCCCCAATCCACTGACACCCCCCCCAATTTCACCCCGCAGGTCGCTGGAATCGAGGGGGTAGAGCCCCCCCCCCGGACCCCCCAAGACCCCCCCGGGACCCCCCCTCTGTATATTTGGATTATTTATGGGGCGCAGCCCCCCCTGTACAGTATTTATTGGCCCCTATTTAAAGCTTGGCGTGACCAAGGCGTGTGTCATACGTGTGTCACGCGTGTGTCATGTGACAACGCCCCCCCCCCCATGCTGGGGGGAGGGGACGGGCACCTGGGTCCTCTCTTGGGGGGGGGGAGGGGGGCAGACACGAGTAGGGGTGGGCGTAACTATGGCGACACACGTGTGGGATGCGGGGCGGGGGGGGGACACGCGTGGGGGAGGCGTGTGCGTAACCGTGGTGATGTGTGTGTGGGAGGGGCTGTTGCCATAGTGACGGGGGGGGTGGGTGGTTCTGTCTCCGTGGCAACACGCGTGGATGGGGTGGACGGTTTCCATGGCAACAGGCGTGGATGGGCGGTCCGTCTCCGTGGCAACACGCGTGGATGGGCGGTCCGTCTCCGTGGCAACACGCGTGGATGGGGTGGACCGTTTCCATGGCAACACGTGGCGGAGTGGTCCATCCCCATGGCGACACGCTGGAGGCAGTCCCATTTCCATGGCGACACGTGTGTGGGTGGGTCCCATCTCCATGGCAACGCGTGTGGATGGGTGGTCCATCTCCATGGCGACATGTGAAGGGGGCGGGGGGGGGGGGGGGGGCGATCCTGTCTCCATGGCAACACACATGAGGTGGGTGGTCCATCTCCGTGGCAACACATATGGATGGGGCGGTCCCGTCTCCATGGCAACATGCGTGGGGGAGTGGTCTGTCTCCATGGCAACAGGCGTGGAGGGGCAGTCCATCTCCATGGCAACACGCGTGGAGGGGGTGGACCGTTTCCATGGAGACATAGAAGGAGCGGTCCTGTCTCCATGGCAACATGCTGGGGGCGGTCCATCTCCATGGCAACAGGCTTGGAGGGGGGGCCGGTCCATCCCCATGGCAACACATATGGATAGGGCGGTCCCGTCTCCATGGCAACACGTGTGGCCAGGGTGGTCCATCTCCACGGCGACGCATGTGGAGGGGGTGGACTGTTTCCATGGAGACATGGAGGGGGCGTTCCATCTCCATGGCAACAGACGTGGATGGGGTGGTCCATCTCCATGGTGACATGTGAAGGGGGGGGCAGTCCCGTCTCCATGGTGACCTGCTGGGGGTGGTCCATCTCCATGGCAACACACATGGATGGGCGGACCATCTCCATGGCAACACACATGGATGGGGCGGTCCCATCTCCATGGCAACACGCGTGGAGGGGGTGGTCCATCCCCATGGCAACACGCTGGGGGGGGGTGGGGGGTGGTCCCGTCTCCATGGCAACACGCGTGGAGGGGGGCGGTCCATCTCCATGGCAACACGCGTGCGCGGCCGCCCCCGCCCCCCCCCACCCGATGACATCACCCCAACGCCGGCCCCGCCCCCCGCCGCCTCCCATTGGCCCCTCGCGCCGCCGCTCCCCCTCCCTCCTCCCCCCCTCCCACCCTGCGCGGGGGCGGGGCCCGCGGCTCGGCCGGACCTCAGGGCGCGCTCCCATTGGCCGGCGCCGCCGTCTGTCAGCGCCGCTCTTAAAGGGACCGCGCAGAGTTTGCGGAGCCGGGCGTGGGGGGGGGGTGGGAGGGGGGGGGGATTCCGTGCCCGGCGTGGAGCGGAGGGGGGGGGAGGGGGGGAAACGGGCGGCGGCCGCGGGGCTCGGGCGGGCCCGGGGCGCGGCGGGGGCCTGAACGGGTGCGGGGGCTGCGGGCAACGACCCCCCCCGGGGCCCCCTCCCCGCCGGGCCGCCTCCCTCAGCCGGAGCTGCCGCAGCGCCGCTCGCAGCCCAGGTAAGAGCCGGGCCTGAGCCCCCCCCCCCCCCCAACCCCCCCCCGGCACCCCCCATCCCCCCCCCCTACACACTCGGCACCCCCTCATCCCATCCCCCACTGCACCTCCGGTACCCCCATCCCCCCCCCATCCCCCCCCACTGCACCTCCGGTACCCCCCCCCCCCCCCCCCCCGCATCTCCGGCACCCCCATCCCCCCCCCCTCCCCGCACACTCGGCTTCCCCCCATCCCATCCCCCATCTCACCTCCCACTGCACCCCCATCCCCCCCCATCCGACCCCCCCATCCCCCCCATCTCACCCCCCCCATCCAACCCCCATGGCATCCTCCAGTGCATCCCCTCTGCACCCCCATTGCACCCCCCCATTGCACCCCCCCAGTACATCCCCTTTGCACCCCCCATTGCACCCCATTACCCCCCCACTACCCCCCATTTCACCCTGGCACCCTCCCAGTGCACCCCAGTACACCCCATTGCACCTCCCCCATTGCACCCCCGCGTTGTACCCAGCACCCCCCCCCTTGCACCCCCCTTGCACCCCCTCATTGCACCCCCAGGCCCCCCGTTGCACCCCCCCATGCACCCCATTACCCCCCCATTAGCCCCCTACTACCTCCCCATCGCACCCCAGTACACCCCATTGCACCCCCCCATTGCACCCCCATCGCACCTCCCATTGCATCCCAGTACACCCCATTGCACCCCCTCATTGAACCTCCACATTGTACCCAGCACCCCCCATTGCCCCCCCCATTGCTCCCCCCCCGTTGCCCCCCCCAGCCCCCCACTACCCCCCCATTGCACCCCCAGTGCACCCCCCATTGTACCCTGGCACCCTCCCATTGCACCCCAGTACACCCCCATTGCACCCCCCCATTGCACCCCTGCTTTGTACCTTGCACCCTCCCCTTGCCCCCCCCTTGCACCCCCTCTTTGCCCCCCCTTGCGCCCCCAGGCCCCCCACTGCACCCCCCCATTGCGTCCCCTCTGCACCCCCCATTCCATCCCCATTGCATCACCCAGTGCACCCCACCCCCCCCACTGCATCACCCCCTGCACCCCAACACCCCCCTTGCACCCCCAGCACCCCTCTGCCCCCCCGCACCCTTTTACCCCCTCACCCCCCTTTTGCTCCCCCATCGCCCGCCCCCCCATCCCCCACCCCCCCCTTGCACCCCCAGACCCTCCCCTTGCACCCCAAAACCCCCTGGCCCTGAGGCCCCGCCCCCCCCCACTGCACCCCCCCCACTGCACCCCCCCCCACTGCCCCCCCCCACTGCCCCCCCAACTCCCCCCCCCGTGCACTGCCCCCCCCACTGCCCCCCCACACGTGCTGCCCCCGCTGCCCCCCCGCCCCCCAATTGCACCCCCCTGCCCCTCCCCTGCACCCCCCCCGCCCCCCCCCGCCCCCCACTGCCCCCACCCCACGTGCACTGTTCCCCCCCCTCCCCCCATCACGACCCTGGGCCCGCACACGCGTGGGCGTCGCACGTGGGTGGCTCCCCCTCCCCCCCTCCCTCCCCGCAGGGGGGGACCCAGGCGTCGGGGACCCCCCTGGGATTTTGGGGGGACCCCTGTGTCCGGGGGTGGGGGATGGGGCATCCAGGGACCCCCCTGGGATTTTGGGGGGACCCCTGTGTCCGGGGGTGGGGGATGGGGGACCCAGGGGTCAGGGACCCCCCTGGGATTTTGGGGGGACCCCTGTGGCCAGGGGTGGGGGATGGGGGAGCCAGGCATCCAGGGACCCCCCTGGGATTTTGGGGGGACCCCTGTGTCCGGGGGTGGGGGATGGGGGACCCAGGGGTCAGGGACCCCCCTGGGATTTTGGGGGGACCCCTGTGGCCAGGGGTGGGGGATGGGGGAGCCAGGGGTCAGGGACCCCCCTGGGATTTTGGGGGGACCCCTGTGGCCAGGGGTGGGGGATGGGGGACCCAGGGGTCAGGGACCCCCCTGGGATTTTGGGGGGACCCCTGTGGCCAGGGGTGGGGGATGGGGGAGCCAGGCATCCGGGGATCCCCCTGGGATTTTGGGGGGACCCCTGTGGCCAGGGGTGGGGGATGGGGCATCCGGGGATCCCCCTGGGATTTTGGGGGGACCCCTGTGGCCAGGGGTGGGGGATGGGGGACCCAGGCGTCAGGGACCCCCCTGGGATTTTGGGGGAACCCCTGTGTCCGGGGGGGGGGCTTGGGGGGACCCAGGCATCCGGGGACCCCCCTGGGATTTTGGGGGAACCCCTGTGTCTGGGGGGGGGGGGTTGGGGGGACCCAGGCATCCGTCCCCTGTGCCCCACACGTGTGGGGTGCTGAGGGGTGTTTTGGGGTGCAGGCGACCCAGGGTTCCCTGCTGACCCCCCCCCTTTGCAGGCAGGGTGCAGGCAGGATGATACAGGAGGTACAGGACGTGCAGGCAGGGTGACGTGCGAGGTGCTGCCCATCCCACGTTGCAGGCAGGGCGCAGGCAGGGTGATGTACGAGGTGCTGACCCCTCCCACCTCGCAGGCAGGGCGCAGGCAGGATGATGTGCGAGGCGCTGCCCGTGCTGTGCCGTTGCAGGCAGGGCGCAGGCAGGATGCTGTGCGCGGCGCTGCCCGTCCCGTGCCGTTGCAGGCAGGGCGCAGGCAGGATGCTGTGCGCGGTGCTGCCCGTCCTGTGCCGTTGCAGGCAGGGCGCAGGCAGGATGATGTGCGAGGCGCTGCCCGTCCCGTGCCGTTGCAGGCAGGGCGCAGGCAGGACGCTGTGCGAGGCGCTGCCCGTCCTGTGCCGTTGCAGGCAGGGCACAGGCAGGACGCTGTGCGAGGTGCTGCCCGTCCCGTGCCGTTGCAGGCAGGGCGCAGGCAGGCTGCTGTGCACGGTGCTGCCCGTCCTGTGCCGTTGCAGGCAGGGCGCAGGCAGGATGATGTGCGAGGAGCTGCCCGTCCTGTGCCGTTGCAGGCAGGGCGCAGGCAGGATGCTGTGCGAGGTGCTGCCCGTCCTGTGCCGTTGCAGGCAGGGCGCAGGCAGGATGCTGTGCGAGGCGCTGCCCGTCCTGTACCGTTGCAGGCAGGGCGCAGGCAGGATGCTGTGCGCGGTGCTGCCCGTCCTGTGCCGTTGCAGGCAGGGCGCAGGCAGGATGATGTGCGAGGTGCTGCCGGTCCGGTGCCGTTGCAGGCAGGGCGCAGGCAGGATGCTGTGCGAGGCGCTGCCCGTCCTGTACCGTTGCAGGCAGGGCGCAGGCAGGATGCTGTGCGCGGTGCTGCCCGTCCTGTGCCGTTGCAGGCAGGGCGCAGGCAGGATGATGTGCGAGGTGCTGCCGGTCCGGTGCCGTTGCAGGCAGGGCGCAGGCAGGATGATGTGCGAGGCGCTGCCCGTCCCGTGCCGTTGCAGGCAGGGCGCAGGCAGGGTGATGTGCGCGGCGCTGCCCGTCCCGTGCCGTTGCAGGCAGGGCGCAGGCAGGATGCAGTGCGCGGTGCTGCCCGTCCCGTGCCGTTGCAGGCAGGGCGCAGGCAGGATGCTGTGCGCGGTGCTGCCCGTCCTGTGCCGTTGCAGGCAGGGCGCAGGCAGGATGCTGTGCGCGGTGCTGCCCGTCCTGTGCTGTTGCAGGCAGGGCGCAGGCAGGATGCTGTGCGAGGAGCTGCCAGTCCTGTGCCGTTGCAGGCAGGGCGCAGGCAGGATGATGTGCGAGGCGCTGCCCGTGCTGTGCCGTTGCAGGCAGGGCGCAGGCAGGCTGCTGTGCACGGCGCTGCCCGTCCCGTGCCGTTGCAGGCAGGGCGCAGGCAGGATGCTGTGCGCGGCGCTGCCCGTCCTGTGCCGTTGCAGGCAGGGCGCAGGCAGGCTGCTGTGCGCGGCGCTGCCCGTCCCGTGCCGTTGCAGGCAGGGCGCAGGCAGGATGCTGTGCGAGGCGCTGCCCGTCCCGTGCCGTTGCAGGCAGGGCGCAGGCAGGATGCTGTGCGAGGCGCTGCCCGTCCCGTGCCGTTGCAGGCAGGGCGCAGGCAGGATGCTGTGCGAGGCGCTGCCCGTCCCGTGCCGTTGCAGGCAGGGCGCAGGCAGGATGCTGTGCGAGGCGCTGCCCGTCCCGTGCCGTTGCAGGCAGGGCGCAGGCAGGATGCGGTGTGAGGCGCTGCCCGTCCTGTGCTGTTGCAGGCAGGGCGCAGGCAGGATGCTGTGCGAGGCGCTGCCCGTGCTGTGCCGTTGCAGGCAGGGCGCAGGCAGGATGATGTGCGCGGCGCTGCCCGTCCCGTGCCGTTGCAGGCAGGGCGCAGGCAGGATGATGTGCGAGGTGCTGCCCGTCCCGTGCCGTTGCAGGCAGGGCGCAGGCAGGATGATGTGCGAGGCGCTGCCCGTCCCGTGCCGTTGCAGGCAGGGCGCAGGCAGGATGCTGTGCGAGGCGCTGCCCGTCCTGTGCCGTTGCAGGCAGGGCGCAGGCAGGATGCTGTGCGCGGCGCTGCCCGTCCCGTGCCGTTGCAGGCAGGGCGCAGGCAGGAGGATGTGCGAGGCGCTGCCCGTCCTGTGCCGTTGCAGGCAGGGCGCAGGCAGGATGCTGTGCGCGGCGCTGCCCGTCCCGTGCCGTTGCAGGCAGGGCGCAGGCAGGATGATGTGCGAGGTGCTGCCCGTCCCGTGCCGTTGCAGGCAGGGCGCAGGCAGGATGATGTGCGAGGTGCTGCCCGTCCCGTGCCGTTGCAGGCAGGGCGCAGGCAGGACGCTGTGCGCGGCGCTGCCCGTCCCGTGCCGTTGCAGGCAGGGCGCAGGCAGGATGATGTGCGAGGCGCTGCCCGTCCCGTGCCGTTGCAGGCAGGGCGCAGGCAGGATGCTGTGCGCGGTGCTGCCCGTCCCGTGCCGTTGCAGGCAGGGCGCAGGCAGGACGCTGTGCGCGGTGCTGCCCGTCCCGTGCCGTTGCAGGCAGGGCGCAGGCAGGACGCTGTGCGCGGTGCTGCCCGTCCCGTGCCGTTGCAGGCAGGGCGCAGGCAGGATGCTGTGCGAGGCGCTGCCCGTCCCATGCCGTTGCAGGCAGGGCGCAGGCAGGATGCTGTGCGCGGTGCTGCCCGTGCTGTGCCGTTGCAGGCAGGGCGCAGGCAGGATGCTGTGCGAGGCGCTGCCCGTCCCGTGCCGTTGCAGGCAGGGCGCAGGCAGGATGCTGTGCGCGGCGCTGCCCGTCCCGTGCCGTTGCAGGCAGGGCGCAGGCAGGATGCTGTGCGCGGTGCTGCCCGTCCCGTGCCGTTGCAGGCAGGGCGCAGGCAGGATGCTGTGCGAGGCGCTGCCCGTCCCGTGCCGTTGCAGGCAGGGCGCAGGCAGGATGCTGTGCGCGGTGCTGCCCATCCCGTGCCGTTGCAGGCAGGGCGCAGGCAGGATGATGTGCGAGGTGCTGCCCACCATCAGCGAGGACGCCCGCCGGGGCTCGGGCTGCCCGGAGGAGGCGGGGCTGGAGCAGCTGATGGTGCAGATGCTGCGGGAGCGGGAGCGGCTGCTGGAGACCCTGCGGGACACCCAGGAGGGCCTGGCCACCGCCCAGCTCCGCCTCCGCGACCTGGCCCACGAGAAGGACTCGCTCCAGCGCCAGCTCACCAGCGCCCTGCCCCAGGTGGGAGGGGCCTAAAGGGGCGGGGCGGGAGGGCGGGGCTGGAGGGCGGGGCGGGGCTGGGAGGGGGAGGGGGGGGGAGCAGGGTTAAGGAGGGAAGGAGGGAGGGGGCGTGGCTAAGGGAGGAGGCGTGGCTAAGGGAGGAGGCGTGGCTAAGTGAGGAGGCGTGGCTAAGGGGGGGCGTGGCTGGAGGGGAGGGCAGGGGGGCGAGCAGGGTTAAGGGGGGAAGGAGGGGGCGTGGGGGAAGGAGGGGGCGTGGGGGAAGGAGGGGGCGTGGCTAAAGGCGGGGCGGGAGGGGGAAGGGGAGGGGTGTGGGGTGGGCAGGGTTAAGGGGGGAGGAGGGATGAGGGGGCGTGGCTGGAGGGGGCGTGGCTGGAGGGGAGGGGAGGGGTGTGGAGCAGGCAGGGTTAAGGGGGGAGGGTGGTATGGAGGGGGCGTGGCTAATGGAGGGGGCGTGGCTAGTGAAAGGGCGTGGCTGGAGGGGGCGTGGCTGGAGGGGAGGGGGGGAGGGGAGGGGTGTGGGGTGGGCAGGGTTAAGGGAGGAGGGTGGGATGGAGGGGGAGAGTTAAGGGGAGGGGGCGTGGCTTAGTTGGGGCGTGGTTATTTGGGCGTGGCTGATGGGGCGTGGTCAATGGAAGGGGTGGGCCTAGTGGCCAGGTGGGCAGAGTTAAGGGGAGGAGGCGGGGCTAAGAAAAGGGGCGGGGCTAAGGACAGGGACCAGGTGAAGAGCAAGGATGAGTTAAGGGAGGGGTGGGGCTATTGGTGTCCCCAATGTCCCCAATGTCCCCTCATATCCCCCTTGTCCCCGATGTCCCCATGTCCCCCCATGTCCCCAATGTCCCCATGTCCCCCCATGTCCCCAATGTCCCCTCATATCCCCCTTGTCCCCCATGTCCCCCCATGTCCCCAATGTCCCCATGTCCCTCCACATCCCCTCATGTCCCCAATGTTCCCCAATTTCCCCCTTGTCCCCAATGACCCCTCATGTCCCCTCATGTCCCCAAGTCCCTCATATCCCCCCTCGTCCCCGATGTCCCCCCATGGTCCCCAATGTTCTCAATGTCCTTCCACGTCCCCTCACGTCCCCAATGTCCCCAATGTCCCCTCATATCCCCCTTGTCCCCGATGTCCCCCGATGTCCCCAATGTCCCCATGTCCCCCCATGTCCCCAATGTTCTCAATGTCCCTCCACGTCCCCTCATGTCCTCCACGTCCCATCATGTCCCCAATGTCCCCAATGACCCCTCATATCCCCCTCATGTCCCCGATGTCCCCTCATGTCCCCGATGTCCCCTCATGTCCCCGATGTCCCCGTGTCCCCAGGAGTTCGCGGCGCTGACGAAGGAGCTCAACGTCTGCCGGGAGCAGCTGCTGGAGCGGGAGGAGGAGATCGCCGAGCTCAAGGCCGAGCGCAACAACACCCGGGTGAGGCCACCACCGCCCGCGTCACCCTGTCACCCTGTCACCATGGCCCCATGGCCCCGTGTCCCAGCTTCTGATGGAGCACCTCGAGTGCCTGGTGTCCCCCATGTCCCCATGTCCCCAGCTGCTCCTGGAGCATCTCAAGTGCCTGGTGTCCCCCATGTCCCCACGTCCCCAGCTGCTCCTGGAGCACCTCAAGTGCCTGGTGTCCCCCATGTCCCCAGCTGCTCCTGGAGCACCTCAAGTGCCTGGTGTCCCCCATGTCCCCAGCTGCTCCTGGAGCATCTCAAGTGTCTGGTGTCCCCATGTCCCTGTGTCCCTGTGTCCCAGCATCTGATGGAGAACCTCAAGTGCCTGGTGTCCCCCATGTCCCCATGTCCCCAGCTGCTCCTGGAGCACCTCGAGTGCCTGATGTCCCCCATGTCCCCATGTCCCCAGCTGCTCCTGGAGCATCTCAAGTGCCTGGTGTCCCCATGTCCCCATGCTGGAGCACCTCAAGTGCCTGATGTCCCCCATGTCCCCAGCTGCTCCTGGAACACCTCGATGTCCCCATGTCCCCAGCTGCTCCTGGAACACCTCAAGTGCCTGATGTCCCCCATGTCCCCACGTCCCCAGCTGCTCCTGGAGCACCTCAAGTGCCTGATGTCCCCCATGTCCCCACGTCCCCAGCTGCTCCTGGAGCACCTCAAGTGCCTGGTGTCCCCCATGTCCCCATGCTGGAGCACCTCAAGTGCCTGATGTCCCCCATGTCCCCATGCTGGAGCACCTCAAGTGCCTGGTGTCCCCATGTCCCCACGTCCCCAGCTGCTCCTGGAGCACCTCAAGTGCCTGATGTCCCCCATGTCCCCACGTCCCCAGCTGCTCCTGGAGCACCTCAAGTGCCTGATGTCCCCATGTCCCCATGTCCCCAGCTGCTCCTGGAGCACCTCGAGTGCCTGGTGTCCCGCCACGAGCGGTCCCTGCGGATGACGGTGGTCAAGCGCCAGGCTCAGTCCCCTGCTGGGGTCTCCTCCGAGGTCGAGGTCCTCAAAGCCCTCAAGTCCCTCTTCGAGCACCACAAGGCCCTTGATGAGAAGGTGGGTGCTGGGGGGGGGTCATGGGTGGTCTTGGGGAGCTTCTCTAGGGGCTCCTAGGGTGGTCTCAGGGGTCTCAGAGTGTTCCTGGGATGACATGGTGGGACCTGGTGGTACCCAAAGTTATTTCAGGGGTCCCAGGGCAGGTTCTGGGGTGACCCAAGGGGACCTGGTGGTCCCCAGTGTGGTCTCAGGGGGCTTCTGGAGTGACCTGGTGGGATCTGAGGGTGTCTCAGGGGTCTTGGGGAGGTCCTGGTGGTCCCAAGGGGGACCTGGTGGTACCCAAGGATGTCTCAGGGGTCTCAGGAGGCTTCTGGGGTGACCCAGGGTTGGATCCGCTGGTCCCCAGGGAGGTCTCAGGGGTCCCAAGGGGGGTCCTGGGGTGATCTGGTGGGACCTGGTGGTCCCAGGGGGGATCTGGTGGTACCCAAGGGTATCTCAGGGGGCTTCTGGGGTGACCCAGTGCATCTGGGTGGTCCCATGGGACTTGGGGCGGGGGGGGGGGGGGGGAGGGCACTGGGGACACCAGGAGGTGTTGGGGTGACCCAAGGGGGTCCTGGTGGGACTCAAGAGGGTCTGGGGACAATCCAGGGGGTCCGGGAGGTCCAAGGAGGGGTTCTAGGAGCCTGGTGGCCCCCCCAAGAGATCCTTGGACAATCCAGGTGGGTTTGGGGGGTCCTGGGGGCACCCAAGGGTGCTGGGGGGCCGTGGGTCACCCCCTTTTCGTCCCCAGCAGGTGCGGGAGAGGCTGCGGGTGGCTCTGGAGCGGGTGGCCGTCCTCGAGGAGGAGCTGGAGGTCTCCAACCAGGAGGTGGGTGTTCCCCGGGGGCGGTTGTCCCCATGGCGCGGTGTCCCCATGTCGCGGTGTCCCCATGACGCGGTGTCCCCATGACGAGGTGTCTCCATGTGTGGTTGTCCCCATGTCGCGGTGTCCCCATGGGCGGTTGTCCCCATGTCACAGTGTCCCCATGACGAGGTGTCCCCATGGCATGGTGTCCCCATGGATGTGTGTCCCCATGGATGTGTGTCCCCATGGATGTGTGTCCCCATGGGTGGTTGTCCCCATGGCACGGTGTCCCCATGATGAGGTGTCCCCATGACAAGGTGTCCCCGTGGCGCGGGTGTCCCCGTGGCGCAGTGTCCCCGTGTCACGGTTGTCCCCATGGTGTGGTGTCCCCATGGATGTATGTCCCTGTGTGGTGGTTGTCCCTGCGTCGCGGTGTCCCCATGGATGTATGTCCTGGTGTGTGGTTGTCCCCATGTGGTGGTGTCCCCATGGGTGGTTGTCCCCGCGTGGCGGTGTCCTCACGTGCGGTTGTCCCTGCATCGCGGTGTCCCCACGTGTCGCGGTGTCCCCATGGCGGTTGTCCCCACATGTGGTTGCCCCTGCGTCGTGGTGTCCCCACCTGGCGGTGTCCCCATGTGTGGCGATGTCCCCATGGGTGGTTGTCCCCGCGTCGCGGTGTCCCCGTGGTGGCTGTCCCCCCGTGGTGGCTGTCCCCCCGTGGTGGTTGTCCCCCCCTCGCGTGTCCCCCCCTCGCGTGTCCCCGCCGCGGTGTCCCCCCGCCGCGGTGTCCCCCCGTCGCGGTGTCCCCCCGTCGCGGTGTCCCCGTGTGCGGTTGTCCCCGTGGGGGTGTCCCCCCGTGGTGTGTCCCCCTGTGGGGGTGTCCCCGTCGCGGTGTCCCCGCGGGGGTGTCCCCGTGGTGGCTGTCCCCCCGTGGTGGCTGTCCCCCCCTCGCGTGTCCCCCCCTCGCGTGTCCCCCCCTCGCGTGTCCCCGTCGCGGTGTCCCCCCGTCGCGGTGTCCCCCCGTCGCGGTGTCCCCGTGTGCGGTTGTCCCCGTGGGGGTGTCCCCCCGTGGGGGTGTCCCCGTGGCGGTGTCCCCCCGTCGCGGTGTCCCCGCGGGGGTGTCCCCGTGGGGGTGTCCCCCCGTGGTGTGTCCCCCCGTGGGGGTGTCCCCCCGTCGCGTGTCCCCCCGTCGCGTGTCCCCCCGTGGTGTGTCCCCCCGTGGGGGTGTCCCCGTGGCGGTGTCCCCCTGTCGCGGTGTCCCCGTGGGGGTGTCCCCCCGCTGCGGTGTCCCCCCGTGGTGTGTCCCCCCGTGGGGGTGTCCCCCTGGGGGTGTCCCCGCGGGCTGTGACGCCCGTGGGTGCCCGCAGTCGCTGTCCCTGCGGGAGCAGCTCTCCCGGCGACGCTCCGGCCTGGAGGACACGCCCAGCGACGGGGACACCCCGGTACCGGGGGTCAGGGGTCACGGGGTCGTCGCGGGGTCAAGGGGGGGGGGTCACTGGGGTTGGGGATCCCCTGGGGTCAGAGGTCAGAGGGTGTCCCCTGGGGTAGGCAGTCCTGGGTGCCCTGGGGTCACAGGTCAGGGGTCAGGGCCACAGGTCAGGGCCAGAGGTCAAAGGTCGGGGTCAGAGGCCACGCCCCCCACAAGGAAGTGCCTAAAGGGGGGGGGTGACAGGGGTGGAGGGGGTGGGGGTGTGACAGGGGTGGAGGGGGTGGGGGTGGGAGGGGTCAGGGGTCAAGGTCAGAGCCAGGGGTCAAAGGTCGGGGTCAGAGGTCACGCCCCCCTACAAGGAAGTGCCTAAAGGGTGGGGGGGTGGGGGAGTGACGGGGGTGGGGTGGGAGGGGTCAGGGGTTGGGAGTCAGGGGTCAAGGTCAGAGCTGGCGGTCAAAGGTCGGGGGTCAGAGGTCAAAGGTCGGGGTCAGAGGCCACGCCCCCCTACAAGGAAGTGCCTAAAGGATGGGGGGGTGGGGGAGTGACGGGGGTGGGGGTGGGAGGGGTCAGGGGTTGGGGGTCAGGGGTCAAGGTCAGAGCTGGGGGTCAAAGGTCGGGGTCAGAGGTCACAGCCCCTACAAGGAAGTGCCTAAAGGGTGGGGGGGTGGGGGAGTGACGGGTGGGGTGGGGTGAGTCAGGGGTCAGGGGTCAAGGTCAGAGCTGGGGGGTCAAAGGTCGGGGTCAGAGGTCACGCCCCCTACAAGGAAGTGCCTAAAGGGGGGGGGAGTGACAGGGGTGGAGGGGGTGGGGTGGGAGGGGTCAGGGGTTGGGGGTCAGGGGGTCAAAGGTCAGAGGTCACAGCCCCCTACAAGGCAGCGCCTCAGGGGTTGGAGGGGGTGGGAATGCCACGGGGGGGGGGGGAAGTCAGGGCCAGGGGTCAGCCAGGGGTGAAAGGTCAGAGGTCAAAGGCCACCCCACCGCCCCCCCCCAGGGCACCCCCGAGGGCCGGCGTCGCGAGGCGGAGCTGGAGGCGTCGCTGTGCCGGCAGCGGGCGGCGGCGGCCCAGCAGCGGGAGCGCGTGGCCGCCCTGTGCCGCCAGCTGGGCCGGCTGCAGGAGGAGGCCGCCGGGGCCCAGCGGGAGCTCGCCCGCGCCCAGGAGGCCGGGGCCAAGCTCCAGAGGGACCTCAAGGAGGTGGGGGGGGGGGGGGCACCCCCAAAATGGGGGGGGGGCACCCCCAAAATGGAGGGGGGGTGTGTGCCCAGACTGCGGGGGAGGGGCACCCCTGAAACTGGGGGGGGGCACCCCCAAAATGGAGGGGGGGCACCCCCAAAATGGAGGGGGGGTGCCCAGACTGCGGGGGAGGGGCACCCCTGAAACTGGGGGGGGGGCACCCCCAAAAGGGAGGGGGTGTGTGCCGAGACTGCGGGGGAGGGGCACCTCTGAAACTGGGGGGGGGCACCCTCAAAATGGAGGGGGGGTGCCCAGACTGCGGGGGAGGGGCACCTCTGAAACTGGGGGGGGGGGGCACCCCCAAAACGGAGGGGGGGTGTGCCGAGACTGCGGAGGAGGGGCACCTCTGAAACTGAGGGGGGGGGCACCCCCAAAATGGAGGGGGGGTGCCCAGACTGCGGGGGAGGGGCACCTCTGAAACTGGGGGGGGGGCCACCCAAAAAATGGGGGGGGCACCCCCAAAATGGAGGGGGGGGTGCCCAGACTGGGGGGGAGGGGCACCCCTGAAACTGGGGGGAGGGGCACCCACAAAATGGGGGGGGCACCCCCAAAATGGAGGGGGGGGTGTGCCCAGACTGCCGGGGAGGGGAACCCCTGAAACTGGGGGGGGGGGCACCCACAAAATGGGGGGGGCACCCCCAAAATGGAGGGGGGGGTGTGTGCCCAGACTGCGGGGGAGGGGCACCCCTGAAACTGGGGGGGGGGAGGCACCCAGATTGGGGGGGGACGCCATCAAAATGGGGAGGGGGGGGGATGACCCAGATTAGGGGGGGCACCACCAAAGTGGCGGGGGGGGCACCCAGACTGGGGGGGGACGCCCTCAAAATGGGGGGGACGACCCAGATTGGGAGGGGACGCCCTCAAAATGGCAGGGAGGGGGCGCCCTCAAAATGGGGGGGGGGCGACACCCAGACTGGGGGGGGATGCCCTCAAAATAGGGGGGGGACCCAGACTGTGGGGGGCACCACCAAAAGGGGGGGGGATGACCCAGACTGGGGGGGGAGCACCCCCAACCCAGACACCGCCCCAGGCCGTCCCCATCCCTGTCCTCACGCGGTCCCTGTGCTCTCCCCGTCCCCCTCCCCGTCCCCATCCCATTCTTGTCCCCATCCCTATGATGTCCCTGTCCCCATCCCCCTGTCCCCATCCCTGTCCCCCCTGTCCCCATCCCATCCCCGTCCCCATCCCATTCTTGTCCCCATCCCCATGATGTCCCTGTCCCCATCCCCCTGTCCCCATCCCTGTCCCCATCCCTGTCCCTGTCCCCCTGTCCTCCCTGTCCCCATCCCTGTCCCCATCCCTGTCCCTGTCCCCCTGTCCTCCCTGTCCCCATCCCTGTCCCCATCCCTGTCCCTGTCCCCCTGTCCTCCCTGTCCCCATCCCCCTGTCCCCATCCCTGTCCCCCCTGTCCCCATCCCATCCCCGTCCCCATCCCATTCTTGTCCCCATCCCTATGATGTCCCTGTCCCCATCCCCCTGTCCCCGTCCCTGTCCCCGTCCCTGTCCCCATGCCATCCCTGTCCCCATCCCCCTGTCCTCCCTGTCCCCATCTCCATCCCTGTCCCCATCCCCATCTCCATCCCTGTCCCCATGCCATCCCTGTCCCCATCCCCCTGTCCTCCCTGTCCCCATCTCCATCCCTGTCCCCATCCCCATCTCCATCCCTGTCCCCATGCTGTCCCTGTCTCCATCCCATCCCTGTCCCCATCCCTGTCCCCATCCCCCATCCTCCCTGTCCCCATCCCATCCCTGTCCCCATCCCTGTCCCCATCCCTGTCCCCATCCCCCTGTCCTCCCTGTCCCCATGCCATCCCTGTCCCCATCCCCATCTCCATCCCTGTCCCCATCTCCATCTCCATCCCTGTCCCCATCCCGTCCCTGTCCCCATCCCCCTGTCCCCATCCCTGTCCCCATCCCCATCTCCATCCCTGTCCCCATCTCCATCTCCATCCCTGTCCCCATCCCGTCCCTGTCCCCATCCCCCTGTCCCCATCCCTGTCCCCATCCCATCCCCATCCCCATCCCTGTCCCCATCTCCATCCCTGTCCCCATCCCGTCCCTGTCCCCATCCCCCTGTCCCCATCCCCATCCCCATCTCCATCCCTGTCCCCATCCCCATCTCCATCCCTGTCCCCGTCCCTGTCCCCATCCCCGTCCCCGTCCCTGTCCCCATCCCCATCCCCGTCCCCATCCCTGTCCCCATCCCCCTGTCCCCATCCCTGTCCCCATCCCTGTCCCCATCCCCATCCCTGTCCCCATCCCCATCTCCATCCCTGTCCCCATCCCGTCCCTGTCCCCATCCCCCTGTCCCCATCCCTGTCCCCATCCCATCCCTGTCCCCATCCCTGTCCCCATCTCCATCCCTGTCCCCATCCCGTCCCTGTCCCCATCCCCCTGTCCCCATCCCTGTCCCCATCTCCATCCCTGTCCCCATCCCCATCTCCATCCCTGTCCCCGTCCCCGTCCCCGTCCCTGTCCCCGTCCCCGTCCCCATCCCCATCCCTGTCCCCATCCCTGTCCCCATCCCCCTGTCCCCATCCCTGTCCCCATCCCTGTCCCCATCCCTGTCCCTGTCCCCATCCCATCCCCATCCCTGTCCCCATCCCCATCCCTGTCCCCATCCCTGTCCCCATCCCCCTGTCCCCATCCCCCTGTCCCCCCCGTCCCCGTCCCCGTCGCGCGGGACGCGGGGGCCAGGCGCTGGCGCAGCGGGAGGACATGGAGGAGCGCATCACCACCCTGGAGAGGCGCTACCTGAGCGCCCAGCGCGAGGCCACCTCCCTGCACGACGCCAACGACCGCCTGGAGAACGAGCTGGCCAGCAAGGACTCGCTCTACCGCCAGGTTGGGGGGGCACGGCCCCGGGACCCCGCCCCGGGACCCCGCCCCAGGACCCCACCCTGGGACCCCGCCCCAGGACCCCGCCCTGGGACCCCCGCCCTGGGACCTCCCCACCCTGGCACACCCAACCTGGGATCCACCACGCTAGGACCCCCACCTTGGGGCCACCACCCTGGGACCCCACCACCCTGGCACACCCAACCTGGGATCCACCACCCTAGGACCCCCACCTTGGGGCCACCACCCTGGGACCCCACCACCCCGGGGCCACCACCCTGGGACCCCCCCACCCTGGGACCCCACCACCCTGGCACACCCACCCTGGGACCCACCACCCTAGGACCCCCACCTTGGGGCCACCACCCTGGGACCCCCACCCTGGGACCCCTCCACCCTGGGACCCACCACCCTGGCACACTCAATCTGGGATCCACCACGCTAGGACCCCCACCTTGGGGCCACCACCCTGGGACCCACCACCCTGGCACACCCAACCTGGGATCCACCACCCTAGGACCCCCACCTTGGGGCCACCACCCTGGCACACCCACCCTGGGATCCACCACCTGGGACCCTCACTTTGGGGCCACCACCCTGGGACCCCACCACCCCGGGGCCACCACCCTGGGACCCCCCCACCCTGGGACCCCACCACCCTGGCACACCCACCCTGGGACCCACCACCCTGGGACCCCCACCCTGGGGCCACCACCCTGGAACACCCCACCCTGGACCCACCACCCTGGACCCACCACCTGGGACCCCCACTTTGGGGCCACCACCCTGGGACCCCCCCACCCTGGGACCCACCACCCTGGGACCCACCACCTGGGACCCCCACTTTGGGGCCACCACCCTGGGACCCCCCCACCCTGGGACCCACCACCCTGGGACCCACCACCCTGGGACCCCACCACCCTAGGACCCCCACCTTGGGGCCACCACCCTGGAACACCCCACCCTGGGACCTCCACCCTGGGACCCCCACCCTGGGGCCCCCACCCTGGGGCCCCCACCCTGGAACACCCCACCCTGGACCCACCACCCTGGACCCACCACCCTGGGACCCCACCACCCTGGGACCCCCACCCTGGGACCCCACCACCCTGGGACCCCACCACCCTGGGACCCCACCACCCTGGCACACCCAACCTGGGATCCACCACCCTAGGACCCCCACTTTGGGGCCACCACCCTGGGACCCCACCCTGGGACCCCCACCTGGGAACTCACCACCCCTGGGACACCCAACCTGGGACACCCACCTTGGGACCACCATCTGGAGAACTCACCACCCTGGGACACACACCCTGGGACCCCCGTGTCCCACGGTGACGTCCCTGTCCCAAAGACCTCCATGGGGTGATGTCCCCATGTCCCACGATGATGTCCCTGTCCCAAAGACCTCCATGGGCTGATGTCCCCTTAACCCACGGTGATGTCCCTGTCCCAAAGGCCTCCATAGGGTGATGTCCCCTTAACCCACGGTGACGTCCCTGTCCCAAAGACCTCCATGGGGTGATGTCCCCATGTCCCACGGTGGTGTCCCTGTCCCAAAGACCTCCATGGGGTGATGTCCCCATGTCCCACGGTGGTGTCCCTGTCCCAAAGACCTCCATGGGGTGATGTCCCCTTAACCCACGGTGATGTCCCTGTCCCAAAGGCCTCCATGGGGTGATGTCCCCATGTCCCACGGTGACGTCCCTGTCCCAAAGACCTCCATGGGGTGATGTCCCCATGTCCCACGGTGACGTCCCTGTCCCAAAGACCTCCATGGGGTGATGTCCCCTTAACCCACGGTGACGTCCCTGTCCCAAAGACCTCCATGGGCTGATGTCCCCATGTCCCACGGTGACGTCCCTGTCCCAAAGACCTCTATGGGGCGATGTCCCCGTGTCCCACGGTGGTGTCCCTGTCCCAAAGACCTCCATGGGGTGATGTCCCCATGTCCCACGGTGACGTCCCTGTCCCAAAGACCTCCATGGGGTGATGTCCCCATGTCCCACGGTGACGTCCCTGTCCCAAAGACCTCTATGGGGCGATGTCCCCGTGTCCCACGGTGGTGTCCCTGTCCCAAAGACCTCCATGGGGTGATGTCCCCATGTCCCACGATGATGTCCCTGTCCCAAAGACCTCCATGGGGTGATGTCCCCTTAACCCACGGTGGTGTCCCTGTCCCAAAGACCTCCATGGGGTGATGTCCCCTTAACCCACGGTGACGTCCCTGTCCCAAAGACCTCTATGGGGCGATGTCCCCATGTCCCACGATGATGTCCCTGTCCCAAAGACCTCCATGGGGTGATGTCCCCATGTCCCACATGACGTCCCCCACACCAGGGACCTCTATGGGATGATGCCGACATGGTGGTGGCCTTGATGGGACAGTGCTCCTCCACCAAGGAGCTCCACTGGGTGATGTCCCCCACCCCACGGCCGTGTCCCCCACCCCATGGCCACGTCCCCCACTCCATGATGATGTCCCCCCCCGCGCCATGGTGATGTCCCCCACCCCACGGCGCTGTCCCTGTCCCCACAGAGCGAGGAGAAGGGCCGGCAGCTTCAGGAATGGTTGGAGGACGCCAAGGCCAAGCTCCAGCAGACCCTGCAGAAAGCCGAGACCCTGCCCGAGATCGAAGCCCAGCTGGCTCAGAGGGTGGCGGCTCTCACCAAGGTGGGGAGGGGGTCCTGGGGGGGGGGGTCCTGAGGTGATCTTGGGGGGTTTTGGGAGATCCTGGGGTGATCTTGGGGGGGTTCTGGGGGGTCCTGGGATGTTCTTGGAGGGTTCTGGGGGGTTTATGGAGGTCTATGGGGCACTGCAGCCCTGATCGAGGTAGGTGGAGGATCTGGGGGGTGGGTCTTGGGGGGGACCTGGAGGATTCCAGGGGGGATCTGGGGGTCCTGGGGGGAGTTCTTGGGGTGTCTTGGGGGGTCCTAGGGAGGTATTGAGGGGTTTTGGGGGGCTATGGGGCATTGCAGCCCTCACCAAGGTGGGTGGAGGGTCTTGGGGGGGGGGTCCTGGGGGGTCTTGGGGGGGACCTGGAGGATTCCAGGGGGGACCTGGGGGTCCTGGGGGGAGTTCTTGGGGTGTCTTGGGGGGTCCTAGGGAGGTATTGAGGGGTTTTGGGGGGCTATGGGGCATTGCAGTCCTCACCAAGGTGGGTGGAGGGTCCTGGGGGGGGTCCTGGGGGGTCTTGGGGGGGACCTTGAGGGTTCTAGGGGAGGTCCTGGGTGGTTCTGGGAGGAGTTCTTGGGGTGTCTTGGGGGGTCCTAGGGAGGTATTGAGGGGTTTCGGGGGGCTATGGGGCATTGCAGCCCTCACCAAGGTGGGTGCAGGGTCCTGGGGGGGGTCCTGGGGGGGTCCTGGGGGTTTCTGGGGGGGAGCTGGGGGGTCTGGGGTGGCTCTGGGGGCTGCTGCCACTCGGGGACACTGTTGAGGGGCTGCGCTCACCAAGGTGTCCCACGTCCCCCCCCATCCCCGTGTCCCTGTTGGTCCCCATTGTCCCCGTGGGTCCCACCATGTCCCCATGGGTCCCCGTGTCCCCCCCATGTCCCCATCCATCCCCATGTCCCCGTGGGTCCCCGTGTCCCCCTCCACCCCCGTGTCCCCCCGTGTCCCCGTGGGTCCCCATGTCCCCATGTCCCCATGTCCTCGTGGGTCCCTGTGTCCCCCTCCATCCCCGTGTCCCCCCATGTCCCTCTCCATCCCCATGTCCCCGTGGGTCCCCATGTCCTCGTGTCCCCCTGTGTCCCCATCCATCCCCATGTCCCCCCATGTCCCCGTGGGTCCCCATGTCCTCATGGGTCCCCGTGTCCCCCTCTATCCCCGTGTCCCCCCGTGTCCCCGTGGGTCCCCATGTCCCCATGTCCCCATGTCCTCATGGGTCCCCGTGTCCCCCTCCATCCCCGTGTCCCCCCATGTCCCTCTCCATCCCCATGTCCCCATGGGTCCCTGTGTCCCCCTCCATGCCCGTGTGCCCCCATGTCCCCATGGGTCCCCATGTCCTCGTGTCCCCCCGTGTCCCCCTCCATCCCCGTGTCCCCCCATGTTCCCATCCATCCCCATGTCCCCATGGGTCCCCATGTCCTCGTGGGTCCCTGTGTCCCCCTCCATGCCCGTGGCCCCCCATGTCCCCATCCATCCCCATGTCCCCATGGGTCCCCATGTCCTCGTGTCCCCCCATGTCCCTCTCCATCCCCGTGTCCCCGTGGGTCCCCATGTCCCCATGGGTCCCCGTGTCCCCATCCATCCCCGTGTCCCCCCATGTCCCCATCCATCCCCATGTCCCCATGGGTCCCCATGTCCTCATGGGTCCCTGTGTCCCCCTCCATGCCCGTGGCCCCCCATGTCCCCATCCATCCCCATGTCCCCATGGGTCCCCATGTCCTCGTGGGTCCCTGTGTCCCCCTCCATGCCCGTGGCCCCCCATGTCCCCATCCATCCCCATGTCCCCATGGGTCCCCATGTCCTCGTGTCCCCCCATGTCCCTCTCCATCCCCGTGTCCCCGTGGGTCCCCATGTCCCCATGGGTCCCCGTGTCCCCATCCATCCCCGTGTCCCCCCATGTTCCCATCCATCCCCATGTCCCGTGGGTCCCCATGTCCTCATGGGTCCCCGTGTGCCCCTCCATCCCCATGTCCCCATGGGTCCCCATGTCCCCGTGGGTCCCCATGTCCCCCTCCATCCCCATGTCCCCATGGGTCCCCATGTCCCCGTGGGTCCCCATGTCCCCCTCCATCCCCATGTCCCCGTGGGTCCCCATGTCCCCGTGGGTCCCCGTGTCCCCCTCCATCCCCATGTCCCCATGGGTCCCCATGTCCCCATGGGTCCCCGTGTCCTTGTGGGTCCCCGTGTCCCCCTCCATCCCCGTGTCCCCCCGTGTCCCCCTCCATCCCCGTGTCCCCCCATGTCCCCATCCATCTCCATGTCCCCATCCATCCCCATGTCCCCATGTCCCCCCGTGTCCCCCCGTGTCCCCCCGTGTCCCCGTGCCCCCCCACGCCCCCAGGCCGAGGAACGCCACGGGAACTTTGAGGAGCGCCTACGGCAGCTCGAGGCCCAACTGCAGGAGAAGAACCAGGAGCTGCAGAGGGTGAGAGAGGGGACCCCCCAACTGGGGGACCCCGGGGGGCTGGGGGGGGTCCCTTGAGATCCGGGGGGGTGCCTGGGGAACTGGGGGTACCCTTGGAATTTGAGGGTCCCTTGGGATCTGGGGGTACCCTTGGGATTTGGGGGTCCCTGGGGACTGAGGGGTGCATGGGGGGGTCTTGGGGTGCCTGGTGGGGGGGCTGAGGGGGGTCATGGGGGTGTGGGGGGTGGGTTTGGGGGCTCCCACAGGCTTGTATGGGGGTTGGGGGGGGGATTTGGGGGGCTCTGCAGGCTTCTATGGGATTTGGGGGAGGTGCATGGGGGGTTTTGGGGTTCCGGGGTGCATGAGGGGGGGGGCTTGGAGGGGTCATTGAGGGGCTTGGGAGGTGCATGAAGGATTTTGGGGTCCCAGGGGTCTTGGAGGGGTGTTTGGGGGGCTTGAGGGGTGCATGAGGGGTTTTGGGGTGCAGAGGTGTCTTTGAGGAGCTTGGGGGGGGGTCCTTGGGAGGCGCTTGGGAGGTGCATGAGGGGTTTTAGGGACCCAGGGGTCTTTGAGGGGTGCATGGGAGGGGGCTTGGGGAGTGCATGGAGGGTTTTGGGGTCCCAGGGTGCTTGGGGGGGGTCACTGAGGGTCTTGGCAGGTATGTGGGAGTTTGGGGGGCTCCCGGGGTACATTTGGGGGAGTTATGGGGGGGCTTGGGAGGTGCATGAGGGATTTTGGGGTCCCAGGGGTCTTAGAGGGGTGCTTGGGGGGGTTTGGGGGTGCATGACGGGGTTTTGGGGTACAGGGGTGTCATTTGGCAGCTTGGGGGGGGCATTGGGGGGCTTGGGAAGTGCATGAGGGGTTTGGGGGAGCCAAGACTCTTGGAGGGGTGTTTGGGGGGCTTCGGGGGTGCATGAGGGGGTTTTGGGGTGCAGCGGTGTCATGGAGGGGCTTGGGGGGGTCATTGGGGGGGCTTGGGAGGTGCATGAGGGGTTTTAGGGTCCCAGGGGTCTTGGAAGGGTGCATGGGGGGGTTGGGGGGTGCATGGGGGTCACTGGGTGGCTTGGGGGGTCACAGGAGGGGCTCGGGAGGTTCATGAGGGGTTTTGGGGTCCCAGGCATCTTTGAGGGGTGCATAGGGGGGGGCTTGGGGAGTGCATGGAGGGTTTTGGGGTCCCACGGGGGGGGGGGGCTCAATGGGGGGCTTGGAGGGGGTCATTGGGGGCTTTGAGGGTTTCGGAGGGGGGGGGCTTTGGGATCCTGGGGGTCTTTGAGAGGTGCACAGGAGGTTTTGGGGTCCAGGGGTGGCTCTGTAGGTAGCTCGGGGGCTCTGGAGGAAGGTGCTGGTGTTGGGGGGGGTGGGGGGTGTCAGAGGGGCCCCCCCACAATATTGGGGACCCCCCCCAATATTGGGGACCCCCCCAAAGGCTCGTCAGCGGGAGAAGATGAACGACGAGCACAACAAGCGGCTGTCGGAGACGGTCGACCGCCTGCTCTGCGAGTCCAACGAGCGGCTCCAGCTCCACCTCAAGGAGAGGATGGGGGCTCTGGAGGAGAAGGTGGGGGGTCCTGGGGGGTCCGGGGGGTCCTGGAGGGGGTCCTGGGGGGTCCTGGAGGGGGTTCTGGGGGGTTCTGGAGGGTCTCGGGGGGGTCTGGGGGGTCCTGGAGGGGGTTCTGGGGGGTCTGGGGGGGTCCTGGGGGGTCTGGGAGGGGTCTGGGGGGTCCTGGAGGGGGTCCTGGAGGGTCTCTGGGGGGTCTGGGGGGTCCTGGAGGGGGTCCTGGGGGGGTCCTGGGGGGTTCTGGAGGGGTCCTGAGGGGTCTGGGGGGGTCCTGGGGGGGTCCTGGGGGGTCCTGGAGGGGGTTCTGGGGGGTTCTGGAGGGTCTCTGGGGGGTCTGGGGGGGGTCTGGGGGGTCCTGGAGGGGGTCCTGGGGGGTTCTGGAGGGTCTCTGGGGGGTCTGGGGGGGGTCTGGGCGGTCCTGGAGGGGGTCCTGGGGGGTTCTGGAGGGGTCCTGGGGGGTCTGGGGGGGTTCTGGGGGGTCCTGGAGGGGGTCCTGGGGGGGTCCTGGGAGGTCCTGGAGGGGGTTCTGGAGGGTCTCGGGGGGGTCTGGGGGGTCCTGGAGGGGGTTCTCGGGGGTCTGGGGGGGTCTGGGGGGGTCCTGGGGGTCTGGGAGGGGTCTGGGGGGTCCTGGAGGGGGTTCTGGAGGGGTCCTGGGGGGGTCTGGGGGGTCCTGGGGGTTCTGGGAGTGTTCTGGGGGGTCCAGGGGGTTCTGGGGGGTCTGGGGGGTCTGGAGAGCTGGGATGGGGGCTCTGGAGGAGAAGGTGGGGGGACTGGGGGGGTCCTGGGGGGTCTGGGGGGGTCCTGGGGGGTCTGGGAGGGGTCTGGGGGGTCCTGGAGGGGGTTCTGGGGGCTCTGGGGGGGTTCTGGGGGTCTGGGGTGTCTGGAGAGCTGGATGGGGCTCTGGAGGAGAAGGTGGGGGGTCTGGGGGGGTCCTGGGGGTCTGGGGGGGTCCTGGGGGGTCTGGGGGGGGTCCTGGATTGTTCTGGGGGTGCCCCATCCCCTGCCCCCCCCCCCCCAGAACTCACTGAGTGAAGAAATCGCCAACATGAAGAAGCTGCAGGACGAGCTGCTGCTCAACAAGGTCTGGGGGGGGGGGGGGGTCCTGGGGGGGATTGGTGGGGGGGGGACGGGGGTCCCCAGCACTGACAAGCCCCCCAAATTTCCCTCCCCCCCCAGGAGCAGCTCCTGGCGGAGATGGAGCGGATGCAGCTGGAGCTCGACCAGCTCCGGGGGCGCCCCGTCTCCTCCTACTCCAGGTACCCCCCCGGGACACCCCCCCCCCCCAACCAGGGACCCCCCAGGACCCCCCCGGGACGCCCTCCCTCCCCCTGCCCTAGGGGACCCCCCCCCCTCCTGCTTCCAACCCCCCCTGTTGCTCTGGGGCTCCTCTAAACCCCCCCCCCCCACTGCTCTGGGGACCCCCCACTGCTCTGGGACCCCCCCCCCTCCCTGACACCCCCCCAGGACTTCCCCCCCAAGGACCCCCCCCCAGCACCCCCCCACTGTCCTGGGGACCCCCCAACACTTGTCCCAGCCCCCCCCCCCCAATAACCCCCCCAATTACCCTCCAGCACCCCCCCACTGCCCTGGGGACCCCCCCCCCCCACTACCCCAGAACCCCCAAATCCTCCCCTCCCCCCCAGGCCCCCCCTGATCTCTCTCTGGGGGCCGGGGGGGGGACGTGCCCCCCCCATCCCGTCCCCCCCCCGGCCCCCCAGGTCCCTGCCGGGCAGTGCCCTGGAGCTGAGGTACCCCCAAACCCCTGTCGGGGGGACCCCCCTGGACCCCTACACCCCCGGTGCCCCCCCCGCAGGACTCGTAAGGGGCGCTGGGCCCCCCCCAAGGAGGACGCTGCCAAGGTGGGGGGCTGGGGGGGACTTGGGGGGACTTGGGGGGCTCCAAGGGGGCGATTTTGGGGGGGACTTGAGGGGCTGGGGGGGGGACTTTGGGGGGGCTGGGGGCTTGGGAGGGGGACTTTGGGGGAATCTGGGGGGCCCCAACGGGGGGACTTTGGGGGGGCTGGGGGGCTCGGAAGGGGGACTTTGGGGGGGCTCAGGGGATGAGGGGGGGACTTTGGGGGATTTGGGGGGCTGCGGGGCTCCAAGGGGGGGATTTTGGGGGAATTGAGGGGCTGGGGGGGATTTTGGGGGGCTGGGGTATCGGGAGGGGGACTTTGGGGGACTTGGGGGGCTGAGGGGGGGACTTTAGGGAGATTTGGGGGGCTCCAAGGGGGGAACTTTGGGGGGGCTGTGGGGCTCCGGGGGGTGACAGACTTTGGGGGGGGTCTTGTCGCCCTGGGGTGCCCGGGGCTGGGGGCTGGGCTCTGGCCTTGGCCCCATCCCTCTCCTTCCCCCTCTCCCCACCTTTCTCCCACCTCCCCATCCCTGTCCTTGTCCCATCCTCTTCCACTCCTCTTCCATCCCGTCCCTGTCCCCATTCCCACCCCCATTCCCATCTCCATCCCTGTCCCCATCCCTGTCCCCATCCCATCCCTGTCCCCATTCCCACCCCCATTCCCATCTCCATCCCTGTCCCCATCCCATCCCTGTCCCCATTCCCACCCCCATTCCCATCTCCATCCCTGTCCCCATCTCCATCCCTGTCCCCATTCCCACCCCCATTCCCATCCCGTCCCTGTCCCCATTCCCATCCCGTCCCTGTCCCCATCCCGTCCCTGTCCCCGTCCCTGTCCCCATCCCCATCCCTGTCCCCATCCCGTCCCCATTCCCATCCCGTCCCTGTCCCACTCCCATCCCTCGTCCCCATTCCCACCCCCATTCCCATCCCATCCCTGTCCCCATTCCCACCCCATTCCCATCCCGTCCCTGTCCCCATCCCACCCCATTCCCATCCTGTTCCTGTCCCATCCCCATTCCCATCCTGTCCTATCCCTGTCCCCATCCTGTCACCATCCCCATCCCATCCTGTCCCCATTCCCATTCCCATTCCCGTTCCCATCCCTGTCCCCATCCCCGTTTCCATCCCCATCCCATCCCCATTCCCATCCCACCCATGTCCCTGTGCCTCTCCCCATCTTAATCCCATCCTATCCCTGTCCCTGTCCCCATCCCATCCCTATCCCTATCCTGTCCCCATCCCTGTCCCCATCGCCATCTATCCCATCTCATCCCATCCCCATCCCCATCCCATCCCATTCCCATCCCTCTCCCTATCCCATCCTTGTCCTCATTCCATCCCCATCCCCATCCCATCCCCATCCCATCCCCATCCCATTCCCATCCCATCCCATTCCCATCCCTCTCCCTATCCCATCCTTGTCCTCATTCCATCCCATCCCCATCCCCATCCCATCCCCATCCCATTCCCATCCCATCCCATTCCCATCCCTCTCCCTATCCCATCCTTGTCCTCATCCTGTCCTCATTCCATCCCCATCCTCATTCCCGTCCCCATTCCATCCCATTCCCATCCCATTCCCATCCCTCTCCCTATCTCATCCTCGTCCCATCCCACCCCCATCCCATCCCATCCCCATCCCTCTCCCTATCCCATCCCTGTCCCCATTCCCTCCCCATTCCCTCCCCATCCCATCCCCATTCCTATCCCATCCCCATCCCATTCCCATCCCTCTCCCCATCCCATCCCCATTCCCATCCCATCCCCATCCGTCTCCCTATCCCATCCCCATCCCCCTCCCCTTCCATCCCCCTGCCCTCCCCTCCCCTCCCCTCCCCTCCCATCCCATCCCCATCCCATCCCCATCCCTCTCCCTATCCCATCCCTGTCCCCATTCCCTCCCCATTCCCTCCCCATCCCATCCCCATCCCCTCCCCTCCCCTCCCCTCCCATCCCCATCCCATTCCCATCCCATTCCCATCCCATCCCCATCCCCACCCCCATCCCATCCCCATCCCCACCCCCATCCCATCCCCATCCCACCCCATCCCATCCCTATCCCATCCCCCTCCCCTCCCCTCCCCTTCCCACCGGCAGGGCCCGGAGTGGGAGCGCGGGGGGGTGCCGCTGGAGGGCCCCCCGAGGGCTCGGACGAGGAGGAGCGGGAGGGGCCGGGGGGGGGCGGGGAGCCGCTCTCCCCCAGCGGACAGACGGACGTCCAGACGCTGGCCTTCATGCTGCAGGAACAGCTGGAGGCCATCAACAAGGAGATCAAGTCAGTTCCCGGGGGACCCCCACATCCCGGGGGCACCCCAAAACCCCGAGATCCCCCCCCCGGGACCCCCAAATCCCAGGGACCCTAAAACCCATGGAAACCCCTCTCAGGGATCCCCCCAGAGACCCCCCTGATACCAGGGACACCCCCAGGGACCCATCCAGGGACCTCCCGGGGGGACACCCCAAAACCCCAGGGACACCCCAAAACCCCGAGATCCCCCCCCCGGACCCCCAAATCCCAGGGACCCCAAAACCCCTGGAAACCCCTCTCAGGGATCCCCCCAGAGACCCCCCTGATACCAGGGACACCCCCAGGGACCCATCCAGGGACCTCTTGGGGGGACACCCAAAACCCCAGGGACACCCCAAAACCCCGAGATCCCCCCCCCAGGACCCCCAAATCCAGGGACCCCAAAACCCCCAGAAACCCCTCTCAGGGATCCCCCCAGATCCCAGGAACACCCCCAGGGACCTCCCAGGGACCCCCAAAACACCGAGATTTCCCCCCCTCAGGGACCCCCAAAACCCCAGGGACACCCCAAAACCCCGAGATCCCCCCCCCGCGACCCCCAAATCCCAGGGACCCTAAAACCCATGGAGACCCCTCTCAGGGATCCCCCCAGAGACCCCCCTGATACCAGGGACACCCCCAGGGACCCATCCAGGGACCTCCCGGGGGGACACCCCAAAACCCCAGGGACACCCCAAAACCCCGAGATCCCCCCCCGGGACCCCCAAATCCCAGGGACCCTAAAACCCATGGAAACCCCTCTCAGGGATCCCCCCAGAGACCCCCCTGATACCAGGGACATCCCCAGGGACCCATCCAGGGACCTCTTGGGGGGACACCCCAAAACCCCAGGGACACCCCAAAACCCCGAGATCCCCCCCCCGGGACCCCCAAATCCCAGGGACCCCAAAACCCCTGGAAACCCCTCTCAGGGATCCCCCCAGAGACCCCCCTGATACCAGGGACACCCCCAGGGACCCATCAGGGACCTCTTGGGGGGACACCCCAAAACCCCAGGGACACCCCAAAACCCCGAGATCCCCCCCCCCAGGACCCCCAAATCCCAGGGACCCCAAAACCCCCGGAAACCCCTCTCAGGGATCCCCCAGATCCCAGGAACACCCCCAGGACCTCCCAGGGACCCCCAAAACACCGAGATTTCCCCCCCTCAGGGACCCCCAAAACCCCAGGGACACCCCAAAACCCCGAGATCCCCCCCCCGCGACCCCCATATCCCAGGACCCTAAAACCCATGGAGACCCCTCTCAGGGATCCCCCCAGAGACCCCCTGATACCAGGGACACCCCCAGGGACCCATCCAGGGACCTCCCGGGGGGACACCCCAAAACCCCAGGGACACCCCAAAACCCCGAGATCCCCCCCCCGCGACCCCCAAATCCCAGGGACCCTAAAACCCATGGAGACCCCTCTCAGGGATCCCCCCAGAGACCCCAAATGGGGGGAGAAATGGGGGACTGGGGGGGGTCAACTGGGGGGCTCTGGGTGCAATGGGGGGCTGGGGGGTAAAGTGGGGGGGCAATGGGGGGCTCCGGGGGCATGTGGGGGGCAATGGGGGGGCTCTGGGTGCAATGGGGGGGCTGGGGGTAAAGTGGGGGGGCAATGGGGGGCTCCGGGGCATGGGGGGGGGCAATGGGGGGGCTCTGGGTGCAATGGGGGGCTGGGAGTAAAGTGGGGGGCAATGGGGGGGCTCTGGGTGCAATGGGGGGCTGGGGGTAAAGTGGGGGCAATGGGGGGGCTCTGGGTGCAATGGGGGCTGGGGGTAAAGTGGGGGGCAATGGGGGGGCTCTGGGTGCAATGGGGGGCTGGGGGTAAAGTGGGGGGGCAATGGGGGCTCTGGGTGCAATGGGGGCTGGGGGTAAAGTGGGGGGCTGGGGGCATGTGGGGGGCAATGGGGGGCTGGGGGTAAAGTGGGGGGCAATGGGGGGGCTCTGGGTGCAATGGGGGGCTGGGGGTAAAGTGGGGGGGCTGGGGGGGGCTGGGGGTAAAGTGGGGGGGCTGGGGGCATGTGGGGGGGCAATGGGGGGCTGGGGGTAAAGTGGGGGGGCAATGGGGGGGCTCTGGGTGCAATGGGGGGCTGGGGGTAAAGTGGGGGCAATGGGGGGCTCTGGGTGCAATGGGGGGCTGGGGGTAAAGTGGGGGGCAATGGGGGGGCTCTGGGTGCAATGGGGGGGACTCAGGGCATGTGGGGGGGCTGGGGGGGCCATGGAGTGACTAACGGGGCTGGGGACCATTTTGGGGGGGCAATAAGGGGCTGGGGGGGCCATGGGGCAGACAGGGGGTGCCATGAGTCGGGGGGGGGCCCCCCTAACCCCCCCATTTTGCCCCCCCCCCCCCCCAGGCTGATCCAGGAGGAGAAGGAGTGCACGGAGCTGCGGGCGGAGGAGCTGGAGAGCCGGGTGGGGGGGGGGGGGCTGGAGGGGGCCCCCCTGGGGCGCTACCGGGGGGGGGGCGCCTCCCTGCCCCCCTCCCTCACCAGCTCCACCTTGGCCAGCCCCTCCCCCCCCAGCAGCGGTCGCTCCACCCCCCGCCTGGCCCCCCCCAGCCCCGCCCGCGAGGTGAGTGTGCGTCCCCCCCCCCCCCCCCGAAATGTCTAGAGACCCCCCCCCAAATTACTGGGGACCCCCAAAATGGATGGGGGGGTGGGGTTCCCCCCCAAAATGGCTGGGGACCCCCAAAATGGATGGGGGAGCGGGGTTCCCCCCCCAATGGTTGGACCCCCCCCAAATGGCTTGGGACCCCCCAAATGGATGGGAGGGGCAGGGTTGCCCCCCCAAATGCTTGGACCCCCCCCCAAATGGCTGGGGACCCCCCAAAATGGATGGGGGGAGCAGGGTTCACCCCCCCAAAATGGTTGGACCCCCCCCAAATGGCTGGGGACCCCCCCAAAATGG
>NW_027441677.1:0-2500 GCF_964195595.1 Calonectris borealis
GCCGCCGGCCCCGGAGCCGGGTAGACCTGACGGCCGCCGCCGGCCCCGGAGCCGGGTAGACCTGACGGCCGCCGGCGGCCCCGGAGCCGGGTAGACCTGACGGCCGCCGCCGGCCCCGGAGCCGGGTAGACCTGACGGCCGCCGCCGGCCCCGGAGCCGGGTAGACCTGACGGCCGCCGCCGGCCCCGGAGCCGGGTAGACCTGACGGCCGCCGCCGGCCCCGGAGCCGGGTAGACCTGACGGCCGCCGGCGGCCCCGGAGCCGGGTAGACCTGACGGCCGCCGGCGGCCCCGGAGCCGGGTAGAGCTGACGGCCGCCGCCGGCCCCGGAGCCGGGTAGACCTGACGGCCGCCGCCGGCCCCGGAGCCGGGTAGACCTGACGGCCGCCGCCGGCCCCGGAGCCGGGTAGACCTGACGGCCGCCGCCGGCCCCGGAGCCGGGTAGACCTGACGGCCGCCGGCGGCCCCGGAGCCGGGTAGACCTGACGGCCGCCGCCGGCCCCGGAGCCGGGTAGACCTGACGGCCGCCGCCGGCCCCGGAGCCGGGTAGACCTGACGGCCGCCGCCGGCCCCGGAGCCGGGTAGACCTGACGGCCGCCGGCGGCCCCGGAGCCGGGTAGACCTGACGGCCGCCGCCGGGCCCGGAGCCGGGTAGACCTGACGGCCGCCGCCGGCCCCGGAGCCGGGTAGACCTGACGGCCGCCGGCGGCCCCGGAGCCGGGTAGACCTGACGGCCGCCGGCGGCCCCGGAGCCGGGTAGACCTGACGGCCGCCGGCGGCCCCGGAGCCGGGTAGACCTGACGGCCGCCGGCGGCCCCGGAGCCGGGTAGACCTGACGGCCGCCGGCGGCCCCGGAGCCGGGTAGACCTGACGGCCCCTCCGTGCTCCGGGTCCGGCTGGACCGGGCTGCCGCCGTCTCCCGTCCGGGGGGTGTGTGGGGAGGTGGGGAACCGGGGGGGTGATTCGAGATTTAAGCGGGTCTGATACAAGGGCCACCCTGTCCCCGTCTTCCTGCCCGCGGTGGGCGATGGGGAGTGGGGGCATGCGTGCGTGTGCGTGCGTGTGGGCGTAATTCCCCCACCCCCCGCCCGTTTCTGGGATTTAAAGGGCTTTTAATGCAGGAGAGCGAGCACTGCGTCACACAAGAGTTATTGTCCGTATCGGTTTCCGTAGGGAAAAAGAAATCAATCAAATTCTGGTAAAATTAATTTTCTTTTAGCACGGCTAGGTGGACGATACCCCCGGAAAAATAAAACGGGGCCGATTGGAGAATCTCGATAACGCTCGACCTGCTTTGTTAAGACGCGTGTACAAATACTCCTCAATCCCCTGCGCACCAAGAACTGACCCCGGGTAAATTAAGGTCAAGGTCAAGTGACTAGCGATTCGGTGACCGACGTTTCTATCCCTCGCTTAGGACCGAGGTATTCGACGACGATGAATGAATTCCTTCGTGCGGAAATGAAGGAAATGAATCGACGTTAAAAATTAAGGAAGACTTAATTTATCGAACCAATGAAATAAACCATTGGGTTCATTGAAGAGATCCCAAAACATAAACATGGCTATGGACACATCAATAACGAAGGATCGGATTTCTTTACCAAATCTGCATTCCTCTCTTTCGGGCACGCCAAGAGGTGACGGACGGGAAAGGGAGAGAGAGGGAAGGTGGGGCCGATGAGTACCTGTTAGTAATTACTGTTAATTCTTTAATAAAGACGGCTGTAATAGATAAATTTGGCAAGAGTACGTGCAAGAGTTAGTTGTAAATTAAATGAAAATGTGAAGGGTCGCTTATCACCTTTTGAATTAACAATTTGCGCCCGAGGTACCAATCGATGATTACATACATACGTACGTACGTACCTACGTACGTACCTACATACACACATAAATAAAAGTTAAAAAAAAAAAAAAGAATAAACGCGGGGGGACGGGGGACGGCACCCCAACACCGGGCGGGGGAGGCCAGGTCTACCCCCGGGCGCCGGAGACTGCCGCCGCCTGCGGCGTGGGAGGCCAGGTCTACCCCCGCGGCGGGGGAGGCCAGGTCTACCCCCGAGCGGGGGAGGCCAGGTCTACCCCCCGCGGCGGGGGAGGCCAGGTCTACCCCCGGGCGCCGGAGACTGCCGCCGCCTGCGGCGGGAGAGGCCAGGTCTACCCCCCGCGGCGGGGGAGGCCAGGTCTACCCCCGGGCGCCGGAGACTGCCGCCGCCTGCGCCGGGGAGGCCAGGCCTACCCCCGCGGCGGGGGAGGCCAGGTCTACCCCCGTGCGCCGGAGACTGCCGCCGCCTGCACCGGGGGAGGCCAGGTCTACCCCGGGGCGGGGAGGCCAGGTCTACCCCCCGCGGCGGGGGAGGCCAGGTCTACCCCAACACCGGGGGAGGCCAGGTCTACCCCCGGGCGCCGGAGACTGCCGCCGCCTGCGGCGGGGGAGGCCAGGTCTACCCCGGGGCGGGGAGGCCAGGTCTACCCCCCGCGGCGGGGGAGGCCAGGTC
>NW_027441677.1:15000-20000 GCF_964195595.1 Calonectris borealis
GAGGAAGCGCGGGCCCCACGGCCACGGTCCTGGGACAGCGACGGCCGCGCGCGCTCGCCGCCGCCCCGGGCGGGGCGGGCGGCGGAACGCGGGGCTCTGCGTGCGAGCGAGGGGGCAGCGTCTCCGGAGAGCCGCAACGGCGGCCTGGTCACCGGCAGAGCCGGCCCGCCGTGAAGCGTCTCCGACGCGCCCAGGAACACCTCTGCAGGCGCTGCCTGCGGGTCTGGGTCGACTGAAGGGGGGGAGCGGGAGGTGCCGCCGGCCACCCGCTCCGCGCATCGATTCCCTTGAGCGAGGTCGACGGGACCGAGGGAAAGCCGCGGCAGGCTCGACTCCCCCGGTCTTCCAGCGTTCGAGTGCCGGCCACCGGTACCGGTCTTTGCCCTGCGCCCCGGGGAACCGCTTACCCCGGGGGAGGAGAAGGCCGAAGAAGACTAAGAGGCACCGCGCCTCACCCGTGCCATCCCCGGGTAACGGGGGCCGGGAAAAGCCGCTCAAGGCTCGACGCCCGCGGCCACTTGCCTTCGGCTGCCGGCCGCAGGGACCGGCCGCCCTTTTCTTCCCGCTTGCGCGGGCTCCAGCTTAGGGCTGGAGAAGTTTGGAAGGGCGAGGCGCCGCCACCTCGCCCGTACGAGTGCAGACCTTCCCAGCGAGCCCTCCTGCTACCAGGACTCGCGCCAGCAAAAAAGAGGACGAGGCGCCGCCGCCCCGCCTGCACCATCACCGGGCCCTCGGGGGCCGGGGCAAGCCGCGGCCGACTCGAGACCCCCCGGCTGTCTGCATTCGGCTGCCGGTGTTTCTGCCCGCTTCGCGGGCTCCAGCTTAAGGCCGGAGAAAAAGGACAAGGCGCCGCCACCTTGCCCGTCTCCATCACACGGCCCTCGGCAGCCGGCGGCAGCCCTGGTGGGCTGGGCACTCGCGGGCACCTCTGCCCCGGAACGGTGCCAGCACCCGCCTTTGCCATCATCGGGCCCCCCGGGGCCGAGGGAGGCTCGGCTCCCCCGGCCTTCCAGCGTTCGAGTGCCGGCGACCGCCACCGGCCGCCGGTCTTTGCCCTGCCCCGCGGGGAACCGCTTCTCCCGGGGGAAACGAGGACGAGGCGCCGCCGCCTCGCCTGCACGCCGCAGTCCCGTCACCGGGCCCGCCTGACACCACCAGCTGCCCGCGGAGGGCTCGCACCGGTGAAAACGGGACGCCGCCGCCCCGCCTGCGCCGTCAGTTGGGCCCTCGGGGGGCCGGGGGGGGAAGCCGCGGCAGGCTCGGCACCCCCCGGCCGTCTGCGTTCGGCTGGCCGGGAGCCGGCCGCCGCTCTCTCCGCCCGCTTCGCGGGCTCCAGCTTAAGGCTGGCACAAAGGGACGAGGTGCCGCCAACCTCGGTCGTCCCACCAACCGGGCCCTCTGGAGCCGGGAGTAAGCCGCGGCAGGCTCGACGCCCCCCGGCCGTCTGCCTCCGGCAGTGACCTTCACCATCACTGGGCCCCGGCTGGGTGCGTTCGAGTCTTTGCCCTGCCCTGCGGGATCCGGCCTTATGCCTCGTGCCGGTCGGCAACGGCCGCCGGAGCCGGCCGCCGGCTCCGGCTCTCCGCAGCTCCCGACCCCTCGGACACGCTGGGCTGGCTTGTCGGGCAAGCGCTGGGAGATGGCCGGACCGAAGAGACTGGAAGCTGGGCCGGACCACCGAGGGAACCGCCACGACGGCCGCCGAGCACCCCACTTTGCTGGCAGAACCGCGGGCCTTGCAGCCGCTGACGAGCGCTGCTCTGGAGACGAGTCACGGCTCGCTCCTATAGTACGGACCGGCACGTCCCCGCCGCCGGCAAGCTCCAAGAGCGGCGCCTCTGCGCACCGGGGAGGCGCGCCAACCACGCCGACTTTTACGATGACGTAACTGGAGGCAGCGAAAAACAGCGACCCCTTCGGCAGCTCCGACGAAGCAGCGGGGACAACACGTCTACCCCTCGGCCCCGGCAAGGCGACCAAGTCCCGCCGGAGCCGGGTAGACTTGGCCGCCCTTATCGCCGGACGCTACGCAACCAACAACCCGCGGTCGCCGGGTACCGCAGGCGGCCCCACGGGCTCCGAAAAGGGGTAGACCTGACGGCCGCCGCCGAGCCCGGAGCCGGGTAGACCTGACGGCCGCCGCCGGCCCCGGAGCCGGGTAGACCTGACGGCCGCCGCCGGCCCCGGAGCCGGGTAGACCTGACGGCCGCCGCCGGGCCCGGAGCCGGGTAGACCTGACGGCCGCCGCCGGCCCCGGAGCCGGGTAGACCTGACGGCCGCCGCCGGCCCCGGAGCCGGGTAGACCTGACGGCCGCCGCCGGCCCCGGAGCCGGGTAGACCTGACGGCCGCCGGCGGCCCCGGAGCCGGGTAGACCTGACGGCCGCCGGCGGCCCCGGAGCCGGGTAGACCTGACGGCCGCCGGCGGCCCCGGAGCCGGGTAGACCTGACGGCCGCCGCCGGCCCCGGAGCCGGGTAGACCTGACGGCCGCCGCCGGCCCCGGAGCCGGGTAGACCTGACGGCCGCCGCCGAGCCCGGAGCCGGGTAGACCTGACGGCCGCCGGCGGCCCCGGAGCCGGGTAGACCTGACGGCCGCCGCCGGCCCCGGAGCCGGGTAGACCTGACGGCCGCCGGCGGCCCCGGAGCCGGGTAGACCTGACGGCCGCCGGCGGCCCCGGAGCCGGGTAGACCTGACGGCCGCCGGCGGCCCCGGAGCCGGGTAGACCTGACGGCCGCCGCCGGCCCCGGAGCCGGGTAGACCTGACGGCCGCCGCCGGCCCCGGAGCCGGGTAGACCTGACGGCCGCCGGCGGCCCCGGAGCCGGGTAGACCTGACGGCCGCCGCCGGCCCCGGAGCCGGGTAGACCTGACGGCCGCCGCCGGCCCCGGAGCCGGGTAGACCTGACGGCCGCCGGCGGCCCCGGAGCCGGGTAGACCTGACGGCCGCCGGCGGCCCCGGAGCCGGGTAGAGCTGACGGCCGCCGCCGGCCCCGGAGCCGGGTAGACCTGACGGCCGCCGGCGGCCCCGGAGCCGGGTAGACCTGACGGCCGCCGGCGGCCCCGGAGCCGGGTAGACCTGACGGCCGCCGCCGGCCCCGGAGCCGGGTAGACCTGACGGCCGCCGCCGGCCCCGGAGCCGGGTAGACCTGACGGCCGCCGCCGGCCCCGGAGCCGGGTAGACCTGACGGCCGCCGCCGGCCCCGGAGCCGGGTAGACCTGACGGCCGCCGCCGGCCCCGGAGCCGGGTAGACCTGACGGCCGCCGCCGGCCCCGGAGCCGGGTAGACCTGACGGCCGCCGCCGGCCCCGGAGCCGGGTAGACCTGACGGCCGCCGCCGGCCCCGGAGCCGGGTAGACCTGACGGCCGCCGGCGGCCCCGGAGCCGGGTAGACCTGACGGCCGCCGCCGGCCCCGGAGCCGGGTAGACCTGACGGCCGCCGCCGGCCCCGGAGCCGGGTAGACCTGACGGCCGCCGCCGGCCCCGGAGCCGGGTAGACCTGACGGCCGCCGCCGGCCCCGGAGCCGGGTAGACCTGACGGCCGCCGGCGGCCCCGGAGCCGGGTAGACCTGACGGCCGCCGGCGGCCCCGGAGCCGGGTAGACCTGACGGCCGCCGCCGGCCCCGGAGCCGGGTAGACCTGACGGCCGCCGCCGGCCCCGGAGCCGGGTAGACCTGACGGCCGCCGCCGGCCCCGGAGCCGGGTAGACCTGACGGCCGCCGCCGGCCCCGGAGCCGGGTAGACCTGACGGCCGCCGGCGGCCCCGGAGCCGGGTAGACCTGACGGCCGCCGCCGGCCCCGGAGCCGGGTAGACCTGACGGCCGCCGCCGGCCCCGGAGCCGGGTAGACCTGACGGCCGCCGCCGGCCCCGGAGCCGGGTAGACCTGACGGCCGCCGGCGGCCCCGGAGCCGGGTAGACCTGACGGCCGCCGCCGGGCCCGGAGCCGGGTAGACCTGACGGCCGCCGCCGGCCCCGGAGCCGGGTAGACCTGACGGCCGCCGGCGGCCCCGGAGCCGGGTAGACCTGACGGCCGCCGGCGGCCCCGGAGCCGGGTAGACCTGACGGCCGCCGGCGGCCCCGGAGCCGGGTAGACCTGACGGCCGCCGGCGGCCCCGGAGCCGGGTAGACCTGACGGCCGCCGGCGGCCCCGGAGCCGGGTAGACCTGACGGCCCCTCCGTGCTCCGGGTCCGGCTGGACCGGGCTGCCGCCGTCTCCCGTCCGGGGGGTGTGTGGGGAGGTGGGGAACCGGGGGGGTGATTCGAGATTTAAGCGGGTCTGATACAAGGGCCACCCTGTCCCCGTCTTCCTGCCCGCGGTGGGCGATGGGGAGTGGGGGCATGCGTGCGTGTGCGTGCGTGTGGGCGTAATTCCCCCACCCCCCGCCCGTTTCTGGGATTTAAAGGGCTTTTAATGCAGGAGAGCGAGCACTGCGTCACACAAGAGTTATTGTCCGTATCGGTTTCCGTAGGGAAAAAGAAATCAATCAAATTCTGGTAAAATTAATTTTCTTTTAGCACGGCTAGGTGGACGATACCCCCGGAAAAATAAAACGGGGCCGATTGGAGAATCTCGATAACGCTCGACCTGCTTTGTTAAGACGCGTGTACAAATACTCCTCAATCCCCTGCGCACCAAGAACTGACCCCGGGTAAATTAAGGTCAAGGTCAAGTGACTAGCGATTCGGTGACCGACGTTTCTATCCCTCGCTTAGGACCGAGGTATTCGACGACGATGAATGAATTCCTTCGTGCGGAAATGAAGGAAATGAATCGACGTTAAAAATTAAGGAAGACTTAATTTATCGAACCAATGAAATAAACCATTGGGTTCATTGAAGAGATCCCAAAACATAAACATGGCTATGGACACATCAATAACGAAGGATCGGATTTCTTTACCAAATCTGCATTCCTCTCTTTCGGGCACGCCAAGAGGTGACGGACGGGAAAGGGAGAGAGAGGGAAGGTGGGGCCGATGAGTACCTGTTAGTAATTACTGTTAA
>NW_027441677.1:32500-36611 GCF_964195595.1 Calonectris borealis
GGCGGGCGGCGGAACGCGGGGCTCTGCGTGCGAGCGAGGGGGCAGCGTCTCCGGAGAGCCGCAACGGCGGCCTGGTCACCGGCAGAGCCGGCCCGCCGTGAAGCGTCTCCGACGCGCCCAGGAACACCTCTGCAGGCGCTGCCTGCGGGTCTGGGTCGACTGAAGGGGGGGAGCGGGAGGTGCCGCCGGCCACCCGCTCCGCGCATCGATTCCCTTGAGCGAGGTCGACGGGACCGAGGGAAAGCCGCGGCAGGCTCGACTCCCCCGGTCTTCCAGCGTTCGAGTGCCGGCCACCGGTACCGGTCTTTGCCCTGCGCCCCGGGGAACCGCTTACCCCGGGGGAGGAGAAGGCCGAAGAAGACTAAGAGGCACCGCGCCTCACCCGTGCCATCCCCGGGTAACGGGGGCCGGGAAAAGCCGCTCAAGGCTCGACGCCCGCGGCCACTTGCCTTCGGCTGCCGGCCGCAGGGACCGGCCGCCCTTTTCTTCCCGCTTGCGCGGGCTCCAGCTTAGGGCTGGAGAAGTTTGGAAGGGCGAGGCGCCGCCACCTCGCCCGTACGAGTGCAGACCTTCCCAGCGAGCCCTCCTGCTACCAGGACTCGCGCCAGCAAAAAAGAGGACGAGGCGCCGCCGCCCCGCCTGCACCATCACCGGGCCCTCGGGGGCCGGGGCAAGCCGCGGCCGACTCGAGACCCCCCGGCTGTCTGCATTCGGCTGCCGGTGTTTCTGCCCGCTTCGCGGGCTCCAGCTTAAGGCCGGAGAAAAAGGACAAGGCGCCGCCACCTTGCCCGTCTCCATCACACGGCCCTCGGCAGCCGGCGGCAGCCCTGGTGGGCTGGGCACTCGCGGGCACCTCTGCCCCGGAACGGTGCCAGCACCCGCCTTTGCCATCATCGGGCCCCCCGGGGCCGAGGGAGGCTCGGCTCCCCCGGCCTTCCAGCGTTCGAGTGCCGGCGACCGCCACCGGCCGCCGGTCTTTGCCCTGCCCCGCGGGGAACCGCTTCTCCCGGGGGAAACGAGGACGAGGCGCCGCCGCCTCGCCTGCACGCCGCAGTCCCGTCACCGGGCCCGCCTGACACCACCAGCTGCCCGCGGAGGGCTCGCACCGGTGAAAACGGGACGCCGCCGCCCCGCCTGCGCCGTCAGTTGGGCCCTCGGGGGGCCGGGGGGGGAAGCCGCGGCAGGCTCGGCACCCCCCGGCCGTCTGCGTTCGGCTGGCCGGGAGCCGGCCGCCGCTCTCTCCGCCCGCTTCGCGGGCTCCAGCTTAAGGCTGGCACAAAGGGACGAGGTGCCGCCAACCTCGGTCGTCCCACCAACCGGGCCCTCTGGAGCCGGGAGTAAGCCGCGGCAGGCTCGACGCCCCCCGGCCGTCTGCCTCCGGCAGTGACCTTCACCATCACTGGGCCCCGGCTGGGTGCGTTCGAGTCTTTGCCCTGCCCTGCGGGATCCGGCCTTATGCCTCGTGCCGGTCGGCAACGGCCGCCGGAGCCGGCCGCCGGCTCCGGCTCTCCGCAGCTCCCGACCCCTCGGACACGCTGGGCTGGCTTGTCGGGCAAGCGCTGGGAGATGGCCGGACCGAAGAGACTGGAAGCTGGGCCGGACCACCGAGGGAACCGCCACGACGGCCGCCGAGCACCCCACTTTGCTGGCAGAACCGCGGGCCTTGCAGCCGCTGACGAGCGCTGCTCTGGAGACGAGTCACGGCTCGCTCCTATAGTACGGACCGGCACGTCCCCGCCGCCGGCAAGCTCCAAGAGCGGCGCCTCTGCGCACCGGGGAGGCGCGCCAACCACGCCGACTTTTACGATGACGTAACTGGAGGCAGCGAAAAACAGCGACCCCTTCGGCAGCTCCGACGAAGCAGCGGGGACAACACGTCTACCCCTCGGCCCCGGCAAGGCGACCAAGTCCCGCCGGAGCCGGGTAGACTTGGCCGCCCTTATCGCCGGACGCTACGCAACCAACAACCCGCGGTCGCCGGGTACCGCAGGCGGCCCCACGGGCTCCGAAAAGGGGTAGACCTGACGGCCGCCGCCGAGCCCGGAGCCGGGTAGACCTGACGGCCGCCGCCGGCCCCGGAGCCGGGTAGACCTGACGGCCGCCGCCGGCCCCGGAGCCGGGTAGACCTGACGGCCGCCGCCGGGCCCGGAGCCGGGTAGACCTGACGGCCGCCGCCGGCCCCGGAGCCGGGTAGACCTGACGGCCGCCGCCGGCCCCGGAGCCGGGTAGACCTGACGGCCGCCGCCGGCCCCGGAGCCGGGTAGACCTGACGGCCGCCGCCGGCCCCGGAGCCGGGTAGACCTGACGGCCGCCGGCGGCCCCGGAGCCGGGTAGACCTGACGGCCGCCGGCGGCCCCGGAGCCGGGTAGAGCTGACGGCCGCCGCCGGCCCCGGAGCCGGGTAGACCTGACGGCCGCCGCCGGCCCCGGAGCCGGGTAGACCTGACGGCCGCCGCCGAGCCCGGAGCCGGGTAGACCTGACGGCCGCCGGCGGCCCCGGAGCCGGGTAGACCTGACGGCCGCCGCCGGCCCCGGAGCCGGGTAGACCTGACGGCCGCCGGCGGCCCCGGAGCCGGGTAGACCTGACGGCCGCCGGCGGCCCCGGAGCCGGGTAGACCTGACGGCCGCCGCCGGCCCCGGAGCCGGGTAGACCTGACGGCCGCCGCCGGCCCCGGAGCCGGGTAGACCTGACGGCCGCCGCCGGCCCCGGAGCCGGGTAGACCTGACGGCCGCCGGCGGCCCCGGAGCCGGGTAGACCTGACGGCCGCCGCCGGCCCCGGAGCCGGGTAGACCTGACGGCCGCCGCCGGCCCCGGAGCCGGGTAGACCTGACGGCCGCCGGCGGCCCCGGAGCCGGGTAGACCTGACGGCCGCCGGCGGCCCCGGAGCCGGGTAGACCTGACGGCCGCCGGCGGCCCCGGAGCCGGGTAGAGCTGACGGCCGCCGCCGGCCCCGGAGCCGGGTAGACCTGACGGCCGCCGCCGGCCCCGGAGCCGGGTAGACCTGACGGCCGCCGCCGGCCCCGGAGCCGGGTAGACCTGACGGCCGCCGGCGGCCCCGGAGCCGGGTAGACCTGACGGCCGCCGCCGGCCCCGGAGCCGGGTAGACCTGACGGCCGCCGCCGGCCCCGGAGCCGGGTAGACCTGACGGCCGCCGCCGGCCCCGGAGCCGGGTAGACCTGACGGCCGCCGCCGGCCCCGGAGCCGGGTAGACCTGACGGCCGCCGCCGGCCCCGGAGCCGGGTAGACCTGACGGCCGCCGCCGGCCCCGGAGCCGGGTAGACCTGACGGCCGCCGCCGGCCCCGGAGCCGGGTAGACCTGACGGCCGCCGGCGGCCCCGGAGCCGGGTAGACCTGACGGCCGCCGGCGGCCCCGGAGCCGGGTAGACCTGACGGCCGCCGCCGGCCCCGGAGCCGGGTAGACCTGACGGCCGCCGCCGGCCCCGGAGCCGGGTAGACCTGACGGCCGCCGCCGGCCCCGGAGCCGGGTAGACCTGACGGCCGCCGCCGGCCCCGGAGCCGGGTAGACCTGACGGCCGCCGGCGGCCCCGGAGCCGGGTAGAGCTGACGGCCGCCGCCGGCCCCGGAGCCGGGTAGACCTGACGGCCGCCGCCGGCCCCGGAGCCGGGTAGACCTGACGGCCGCCGCCGGCCCCGGAGCCGGGTAGACCTGACGGCCGCCGGCGGCCCCGGAGCCGGGTAGACCTGACGGCCGCCGGCGGCCCCGGAGCCGGGTAGAGCTGACGGCCGCCGCCGGCCCCGGAGCCGGGTAGACCTGACGGCCGCCGCCGGCCCCGGAGCCGGGTAGACCTGACGGCCGCCGCCGGCCCCGGAGCCGGGTAGACCTGACGGCCGCCGGCGGCCCCGGAGCCGGGTAGACCTGACGGCCGCCGCCGGGCCCGGAGCCGGGTAGACCTGACGGCCGCCGGCGGCCCCGGAGCCGGGTAGACCTGACGGCCGCCGGCGGCCCCGGAGCCGGGTAGACCTGACGGCCGCCGGCGGCCCCGGAGCCGGGTAGACCTGACGGCCGCCGGCGGCCCCGGAGCCGGGTAGACCTGACGGCCGCCGGCGGCCCCGGAGCCGGGTAGACCTGACGGCCCCTCCGTGCTCCGGGT
>NW_027441678.1:0-36073 GCF_964195595.1 Calonectris borealis
TTCCTAGTCATGCCTAAGGAGCCGATGATCAGGTTATCTGAAGCAGAAGATTCTGGTGAATCTGTAAGTACCGTGGAAGCTTTCTGTACGCTAAACTGTACCTGTAATTAGCTCCTAGTTTACTAGACTCTTTCCCGTCCCCTCTTTTCCTCTTGATAGGGCACAGTAGGCTATTTTGGGTTTTCTGGCGCTATAATCTTTTGCCTCTAGCTTGTAATGGAATTGAGCCTTTTGACTAAAAGCAGTGATATAAAGCGACGCTCATCCCTGGGTATGTACTTCTGGTGCAAAATGCAGTGTTGTTTTGGAGCGCAGTCTGATGCCTATTGTCATGGTTTAGAGCAAGAGTAGCAGTACTTCTTCTAATACGGAGAAGAGGGCTTGGGGTTTTTGGCAGGTCGGGGTGAGGAAGGGCAAAGCTGGTTGAGAGGTGCTGGATGCTTCGCTTTTGGCTATAAAAGTCAAGTTCAAAGACTCTGTAAACCCACGCAAAAGGCAGCCTAAAGTTTATTTTCCACCAGAATTGCTTACGTTGCCTGAAGACATAATGGGGGCTTTAACCCGGAGACAACCTTAGCTTCTGTGGCTGTTTTGTAGTCCGTTACTGTCTAGCTTGAAAAAAATTGCATAGCTCTTTTTTTTCCCTATGGTGTGCATAATCGGTCTCTGTAGCTTTGCTTGGAAAATGTCAGTTGCAGGCGGACGGACAGTAATTGGAAGCGCAGTGGTTGGATTGCTAGGAATTGGCTGACTGGTTTCTCTGGGTGGTCCTCCGCTCTCATTCCTTCCCTTCCTGCCCTCTCCCCTCTTTGTGCGTGGCTTTTTATCTTATTTATTTATGGTTTTGTACTTCCTTCTCCAGCTTCTCGGGCACTTAATGATTGTTGGCAAGAAGCGTGCTGCTCGCCTGGGCCTGACCAATGGATTCCGGACGGGTGTGGATGAAGGGCCCGAGGGTGGGCAGTCTGTCTGTCACGTACACCTACGTCTTCTGGGTGGCCGTCAGTTGGGCTGGCCGCCTGGCTAAGACTTTTGCGCCACAAGAGTTGCCGCACGTGTACAAATCGCCACTGAATGGATTTCGTCTGTTGCCCGTCAATCTAGCCACTGTTGATGTCTAATTTTTTGTGACGTGTGTCTGTGGAAGGCGATAAAAGCTTTGAGCAGCAGTTGCACAATAAAGATTTAGCATGGGGATATCATCTCTGTCTTGTGCGTCTTACTGAGGGAAATAGTTCTGCAAGTTAAAACGGTGTCTCCCCGGAGTGTAAGTATGTGGAATGTTTCAGTCTGTTAACAGTGTTCTATAGCTAGATGGTGATTTGCCCAGTCATTTGAAGCGTGACGCTGGAACCGCTTGGCAGTCTCCTGCGTCTTGTAGGAAGCAAGCTCTTGGCTTTTTGGAAGTGGTACGCAAATGTACATAAAGCCAGCGTAGGCTGCTGCTAAAACTTTAGAAAATACTGTATGTGACGCTACAGGCGTGCCATACAAGGGTGGCTTCGGCACAGTGCAACGTGTTGGAAGCATCCAACTCCTGTTGGAGCACTTTATCGATGGCTGTGTGATAAGGCCCCGTTGCTATCCCTTTTCTGGTGAGGAGGGATATGGTAGGAGAAAACAATCGGCCTGAATGGCAGCTGCGGTGCTTCCATAGCACAGTGGAATATCTCTTTTGTCAGGTTGGGTCAGCTGTCCCGGCTCTGTCCCCTCCCACCCTCTTGCCCACCCACCCCCAGCTTGCTGGCCTTTGGGGGCGGGGTGGTTGTGGAGAGACAGCCTCCATGCTGTGGGAGCACTGCTCAGCAGCAGCCAAAACATTGGTGCGTTATCAACACCCTTCTAGCTACAACTACAAGGCACAGCGCTATGAGGGCTGCTATGGGGAAAGTTAACTCCATCCCAGCCAGACCCAAACCAAAACTACATCACAGGGAGACGGCAACCTTCATCTTTCTTTAACAGCTATTAAAAAAGGGAGATGGGCATGGGAAAGCAGGGCCATCCTTCGTTGCCCTTGAACACGGTGCTACTGAGGCACCGGAGACGCCCACTGGGAGGCGTCTTCATCTCTTCTATATCCCCAAGCGATCAGGTGAAGTTTGGTGACACGGGCGCGTAAGTAACCCGAGGACTTCACCTTCATTTAATCTTCCCGGGGAGGAGATGGAAATGATTTACCCGAAGTAGATGGAAACTGACATATGATGTTTCCTTGAAACTGCCCTGGTGCAGTGTTTGCTTACTGAATGATTGAGCTAGGTAACATCTATTGTTCTGTCTGTGTAAACTCCCTAAGGTATCTAGAAGGCGTTCCCGCTTCTGGGGGCGGGGGAATTTTGAAGAAGCTGGGTATGGCTTATACGTTCAGAGAGACCGGGTGATTACCGTAGGTTCTAGAAGTCTGTGGCGCCTGGTGGAATTTATGTCTCGCCTCGCAGGCGACGTTGCCGATACTTTGCTCCAAACCAGAGAGAGCACAGGGTTATTAAACAGTGATCCACTGAAGAATCGTAGAATCCTAGAGCAGCCCGGGTGGGAAGGGACCTCGAAAGATCATCGGGCCCAACCTTTTTTTGTGGGAAAGGGAGCCTAGATGAGATTATCTAGCACCCTGTCCGATCGCATCTTGAAAACCTCCAGCGATGGGGACTCCACCACATCCCTGGGGAGGCTGTTCCAGTGGATGATTGTTCTCACTGTAAAAAAAACCCGTCTGTCTTGTATCGAGAGGAAACCTCTCTCCTGGTGCAACTTGTACCCGTTGCCCCTTGTCTCCTCCACGTGGCTCCTTGTGAAGAGAGAGCCTCCGTCCTCTTTGTAGCCACCCTTTAAGTACTGGAACAGTGTGATGAGGTCCCCCCTGAGCCTTCTCTTCTCCAAGGGAGAAAAGGCCCAACTCCTTCAGCCTTTCCTCCTAGGGCAGGTCCTCCAGCCCTTTGATCGTCTTCGTGGCCCTCCTTGGGACCCTCTCCAGCCTGTCTGCGTCTTTTTTTGAATTGTGGGGACCAGAACTGGACACGGTGCTCCAGGTGCGGCCTCTGTGAGAAGAGGCCAGGGTCTGCCCTGTGCCGGACGCAGCTGGTTCCAGCCAGCTAGGCACCGGACTCACCGCAGGCCAAAGCTGAGCAACTCGGCGAAGCTGGTGGCGCCCCTGTGAAAACATATCTAAGAAAGGGCAAAACGCTGTCCGGGGCAGGTATTTCCCTGCTGCCCGTGGATCCGGCAGCTGGATGTTTCCCGAAGGAACTTTTTCATCCTATTTTCTCCCCCTGTCCTGTTGAGGAGGGGCAGCTGGGTGGGCCCCTGGCAGCCGGCCAAGGTCAACCTAAAGCAAAACAAAGGGCAACAAAGCCTAAAAGGCTGATTCCTCCACGTAGAAGTTGAAGGGGGTTGGCGGTTTAAAGAATGATAGTGACTGGGGTAGGAACAGGACGTTTTGGAGCTAGAAAAGTCGGGAAATATCTGGGGATCCAGTCACTTTGAGGGGGGGAAGTTTCAAGAGAAAAAGCCGCCTTTCTGAGCAATAAGAGGTTCTTGTGAGAAAAAGGATCCAAGGGTGGCGTTGTAGTGGGTGTCTGCTATAGGCCGCCTGACCAGGAAGAACAAGCGGACGAGGCCCTCTACAGACAGATAGGAGCAGCCTCGCGTTCGCAGGCCCTGGTCCCCACGGGGGACTTCAGCCACCCCGATATCTGCTGGAGGGACAACACAGCAGGGCAACCGTGCAAAGCTGACCCAACCACCCGCCCGCATTAGAACCAGTGCCACCAGATAAGCACGTAAGGCATTAGTAATCGGAGATTCCCTACTGAGAGGCACCGAAGCACCCATTTGCCGTCCAGACGATTTCTCTAGAGAAGTCTGCTGCCTCCCAGGAGCTCGCGTTCGTGGCGCCACCGAGAGGCTGCCGAGCCTGGTGAACCCTACAGATTATCATCCGCTCCTACTATTCCGTGTAGGGTCTGACGAGGCAACTTAGAACCCTCCAAAGAGACTATATGGCCCTCGGAGCAATGTTAAAAGGATCAGGAGCACAGGTGGTGGTCTCCTCTATCCTCCCAGTCAGAGGAAGGGGTCCAGGAAGGAGGAGACGAATTGAACAGGTGAACGCCTGGCTGCGTAGCTGGTGCCATACGCAAGGTTTTGGCTTCTATGATCGCGGATCTACCTTTGAGAAGCCGGGTCTGTTGGGAGCCGATGGGATTCACCTGACCAAGCGGGGCAAGAGGGTCTTCGCCAACAAGCTGGCCAGACTTACAAGGAGGGCTTTAAACTAGACTCAGCGGGGGAAGGGGATGGAGTTTTGAGCAACAGAGAAGAGCCGGGGGCTGCTGATGCGTTAGGAACCAACAGGGGAACACCTGAGAAATGCCGCAAAGGAATTGGGGCTCGATCCTCCAAAAAGGTGACGCGGTCGACAGCCCAACTGAAGTGCCTCTATCCCAATGCACGCAGCACGGGTAACAGACAGGAGGAGTTGGAAGCCACCGTGCAGCTGGAAAGCTACGGCCTAATCGCTATCACTGAAACTTGGTGGGATGACTCACGCGACTGGAGCGCTGCAATCGATGGCTATAAGCTGTTCAGAAGGAAGGAGAGGCGGGGGGGTTGCCCGCTATGTAAAAAAAAAAAAAAAGAAAAAAGAAAAAAGGATTGATTGCACAGAGCTGTCTTTGAAAGACAGCGATGAACAGGTTGAGAGCTTACGGGTGAAAATTAGAGGCCAAGCCAACAAAGGAAACCTCGTGGTTGGTGTCTGCTCTAGGCCGCCCGATCAAGGGGAGGATGTTGACGAAGCGTTCTTACTTCAACTACCAGAAGCATCGCACTCGCAGGCGAAGAGTAAAGTCAAGACCCTGAATTTTAGGAGAGCGAACTTTCGGGTGTTTAAAGAACTAGTGGATGGGACCCCCTGGGAAACTGCCCTCGGGGATAAAGGAGCAGAAGGGAGCTGGCAGCTCTTTAAGGACGTTTTTCTTAGAGCACAAGAGCTCCCGATTCCCACGCGTAAGAAATCAGGCAAGGAAGGCAGGAGACCAGCATGGCTGAGCAAGGACCTTCTGGTCGAGCTGAAGCGCAAGAAGGAAATGCATAGGCAGCGGAAGCGGGGACACGCATCCTGGGAAGAATATAGGGATGCTGCCCGGGTGTGTAGGGATGGGATCAGGAAAGCTAAGGCACAGCTGGAGCTGAATTTGGCAAGGGATGTGAAGAATCACGAGAAGGGCTTCTACAGGTGCGCTGGTCAGAAAAGGAAGACTAAAGAAAACGTACACACCACCCCCCCACCCACCCCACCCCCCCCCCGATAAATAAGACAGGAGATCTAGTGACAACCGACACGGAGAAGGCTGATGAAGCATGGGCTGGATGAGCAGACAGTGGGGTGGGTTGAAAACTGGCTGAACAGCTGGGCCCAGAGGGTGGTGATCAGTGGCGTGAAGCCTAGCTGGAGGCCAGTAACTAGCGGTGCACCCCGGGGGTCAATACTGGGTCCGATCCTGTTCAACGTCCTAATTAATGATCTGGATGACGGGTAGACAGACTGCACCCTCAGCGAGTTTGCTGATGATACAAAACTGGGAGGAGCGGCTGATACACCAGAGGGTCGTGCTGCCATCCGGAGGGACCCCGACAGGCTGGAGAAACGGGCGGGCAGGAGCCTCGTGCGGTTCGACAAGGGGAAGCGCAAAGTCCTGCACCTGGGGAGGAACAACCCCATGCACCAGCGTATGCTGGAGGCCGACCGGCTGGAAAGCAGCTTTGCAGAAAAGGACGTGGGGGGCTCCTGGCGGACACCAAGTTGAACGTGAGCCGACAATGTGCCCTTGCCGCAAAGGCGGCTGAGGATATCCTTAGCCCGATATAGAGGAAAGCAGGGTTTATATATGTTACAATACAGTTGCGTAGACCACTCCAATTGCTCACTATCCCCGGGGGTGCAGGGCACCACAGACCACCCTTGGGCAGCTTTGGGGGCACTGCCTATTTTTCTAAAAGCCTCCTACCCAGCTTAGCGCAAATCCTATCTTGATCTGCCCTCCAGCCCTCAAGCCACCAGTGCTGAACACACGCTTTGTATTTTATTTTCTCCCAGGAGGCGTGCAGCTCAGAAACGTCTGCAATTGAAGTGGGGCTTTCAGGGAACAATTTCGAGCAACTTCTGTTGGTTCTGCGAAATGTTCTGAAAAGTTAAGGCCTGCCCTGCCCTGGCAAAAGCAGTCATTTGACTGGAGGGAGCAGCACCAAAAAGGCACCAGCACGTTTGGGGTGGACTTGATGCGGTAATAAATAACAATAAATAGTACTTCTAGCTACAACAGCCTCTTCTGAGACCTCGTTGCCCGCCCACAGGGTCGCAGCACTACACGGCACAGATCCCTCCGCGGACTCGCCCAACGTCTTCTCCCTCCACCCCCAGGTCGGATCCCTCCGCGCCCCGAGGGCACGCAAACTCCCTGAGCCCCGGTAAGCGCCAGGCCGACGAGGGCGGGCCCGCCGAGGGGGCGGGGACAAGCGAAAACGACAGGCGAGACAGCCAATCGAGACGCGGGATCGGCCGGCGGCGATCTGGCGGCCCAATGGGCGCCGCGGAGGGCCTGGCCGAGTGGAGGAAGCGCGGGGGCGACGACGGGCGTTGTCGTGGCTGACGAGATTATTGGGGCGCGGGCCGCCCGGCCCGGCGGCGCCGCTACTGTCTTCGGAAAGATCATCGGCAAGGCGCTTCCCCGCCAACGTCATCTACGAGGACGAGGAGGTAGCCGCGGCTTTGCTCTGTGCGCGGTTCCTCTTCCCTTCCCCCCCTCCCCCTCCCCCCGCGCTCGCAGGCACCCTGAGCCGAGGACCCGTTGCGCGGTGCCCGGGAGCGCGGCAGGGCGGGTGGCGGCGTTGCTGCGGGTGGGTGGAGGGACGGGGGACGGACGGGGCCTCTCTGGGTTGTGGCGCTCTCTACTGCACCATCCCTAAAACATCGCGCTTCTTCGGTGCCCCCCCCGGCTGCCGCGGCGCGTACTGGGTTGCTGGTGCTGTCCGGCTCGCCTCGGTTCGCAGCCCCACCGTGTCGTGTGCGCGCGCGCGCGCGCGTGCGTAGAGGAGGGCCTCTGACGGCAACGCACTTGGTGGCAGCCGCAGACGTTTGCCGCGTGATATCCCTTTGGCGCTGCAAGTCGTGCAAAGTTTGCTGCCGAGGGATGGGAGTGGTCCTACCTCGTGTAGGATGACAGTCTTGAAACCTTAGATTGAGCACACGCAGTCAGTCTCCTCGGGGATTCCAGGTGGGGGGGGGTGTACGTATGTAAACAGTGAAGGTCTGAGTAGTGACCGTAACGAGTTAGTTCTGCATAGGAGAAATGCAGGTCTTGATGTGCCTCGTAATAGCATTATAGAGATTTCACAGCTCTGCTGTGCTAGGCTTTGGTTCTGAGCCCCCAAACTGGATTATCAAAGCAAAGAGTTACAGCTTTTCTTATTTTTCTTAAAAAAAAAAAAAAAAAATCTAGAAACCGGTCATCCTGCAGGCTGCAAAAGCTTCCCAGACCTTGTTTCTGTGGTGAAGTGGGACCGTGGTAACAGCATGCTTGCAAGGTTCACGGATGCTGGTGCACCACAACGTGCTAGGAACTGGAGTGAGCTGCTTAGACTGTGGGGAAAAAATGCAGCCGTTACCTACACGATGTTAACTTTACGTTAGTATCCCGTATAATGTTTTTATTAAAACGCTGAAGATTAACAGTTAGGGACGTCTTCTGCTTTTGAAGGTAGGGTTTATGTGCAACATAGAAGACAGACTCGTACTATGCACTTGCAGGCTTCCTGTGATTACGCTTCTGTTCGATACTTGAGCTCCCTGTGCCATGGAAAACGAATGGCCGCTGATCTTCCACTTCACTAAATTCTTTGCTGATTCAGTTAAGCCATTTGTCTCCTGCCTCTGTGTGGACCACGTCGAATAGAAAAACTGCTTGGGAAATGATCGACCCAAATTAAAACATACCGGAGGTCGCTAATCTGAAGTACTGGCCCGTCTCCTTGCCCCCATCATCTTGCATGCTGAATCCCACTTCTGGAGGGGGCTCTGTAAATATGTTGTATTTTGTGTATAGAAAGTATTGATATCACGTAAGAAAAATCAACGTTTCGGCTTGTGTTTGGGGTATCTGGTAATCTGCTTCTGTACGAGTTCAGTGGGGCATATTGATTTGCTTAAGCTATCGCCTTTCTCTGAAGCCAATTACGTTTTAACTGTTTACTCTTCCTCCAGTGCCTTGCGTTCCATGATCTTTCACCCCAAGCTCCGACGCTTTTCCTAGTCATGCCTAAGGAGCCGATGATCAGGTTATCTGAAGCAGAAGATTCTGGTGAATCTGTAAGTACCGTGGAAGCTTTCTGTACGCTAAACTGTACCTGTAATTAGCTCCTAGTTTACTAGACTCTTTCCCGTCCCCTCTTTTCCTCTTGATAGGGCACAGTAGGCTATTTTGGGTTTTCTGGCGCTATAATCTTTTGCCTCTAGCTTGTAATGGAATTGAGCCTTTTGACTAAAAGCAGTGATATAAAGCGACGCTCATCCCTGGGTATGTACTTCTGGTGCAAAATGCAGTGTTGTTTTGGAGCGCAGTCTGATGCCTATTGTCATGGTTTAGAGCAAGAGTAGCAGTACTTCTTCTAATACGGAGAAGAGGGCTTGGGGTTTTTGGCAGGTCGGGGTGAGGAAGGGCAAAGCTGGTTGAGAGGTGCTGGATGCTTCGCTTTTGGCTATAAAAGTCAAGTTCAAAGACTCTGTAAACCCACGCAAAAGGCAGCCTAAAGTTTATTTTCCACCAGAATTGCTTACGTTGCCTGAAGACATAATGGGGGCTTTAACCCGGAGACAACCTTAGCTTCTGTGGCTGTTTTGTAGTCCGTTACTGTCTAGCTTGAAAAAAATTGCATAGCTCTTTTTTTTCCCTATGGTGTGCATAATCGGTCTCTGTAGCTTTGCTTGGAAAATGTCAGTTGCAGGCGGACGGACAGTAATTGGAAGCGCAGTGGTTGGATTGCTAGGAATTGGCTGACTGGTTTCTCTGGGTGGTCCTCCGCTCTCATTCCTTCCCTTCCTGCCCTCTCCCCTCTTTGTGCGTGGCTTTTTATCTTATTTATTTATGGTTTTGTACTTCCTTCTCCAGCTTCTCGGGCACTTAATGATTGTTGGCAAGAAGCGTGCTGCTCGCCTGGGCCTGACCAATGGATTCCGGACGGGTGTGGATGAAGGGCCCGAGGGTGGGCAGTCTGTCTGTCACGTACACCTACGTCTTCTGGGTGGCCGTCAGTTGGGCTGGCCGCCTGGCTAAGACTTTTGCGCCACAAGAGTTGCCGCACGTGTACAAATCGCCACTGAATGGATTTCGTCTGTTGCCCGTCAATCTAGCCACTGTTGATGTCTAATTTTTTGTGACGTGTGTCTGTGGAAGGCGATAAAAGCTTTGAGCAGCAGTTGCACAATAAAGATTTAGCATGGGGATATCATCTCTGTCTTGTGCGTCTTACTGAGGGAAATAGTTCTGCAAGTTAAAACGGTGTCTCCCCGGAGTGTAAGTATGTGGAATGTTTCAGTCTGTTAACAGTGTTCTATAGCTAGATGGTGATTTGCCCAGTCATTTGAAGCGTGACGCTGGAACCGCTTGGCAGTCTCCTGCGTCTTGTAGGAAGCAAGCTCTTGGCTTTTTGGAAGTGGTACGCAAATGTACATAAAGCCAGCGTAGGCTGCTGCTAAAACTTTAGAAAATACTGTATGTGACGCTACAGGCGTGCCATACAAGGGTGGCTTCGGCACAGTGCAACGTGTTGGAAGCATCCAACTCCTGTTGGAGCACTTTATCGATGGCTGTGTGATAAGGCCCCGTTGCTATCCCTTTTCTGGTGAGGAGGGATATGGTAGGAGAAAACAATCGGCCTGAATGGCAGCTGCGGTGCTTCCATAGCACAGTGGAATATCTCTTTTGTCAGGTTGGGTCAGCTGTCCCGGCTCTGTCCCCTCCCACCCTCTTGCCCACCCACCCCCAGCTTGCTGGCCTTTGGGGGCGGGGTGGTTGTGGAGAGACAGCCTCCATGCTGTGGGAGCACTGCTCAGCAGCAGCCAAAACATTGGTGCGTTATCAACACCCTTCTAGCTACAACTACAAGGCACAGCGCTATGAGGGCTGCTATGGGGAAAGTTAACTCCATCCCAGCCAGACCCAAACCAAAACTACATCACAGGGAGACGGCAACCTTCATCTTTCTTTAACAGCTATTAAAAAAGGGAGATGGGCATGGGAAAGCAGGGCCATCCTTCGTTGCCCTTGAACACGGTGCTACTGAGGCACCGGAGACGCCCACTGGGAGGCGTCTTCATCTCTTCTATATCCCCAAGCGATCAGGTGAAGTTTGGTGACACGGGCGCGTAAGTAACCCGAGGACTTCACCTTCATTTAATCTTCCCGGGGAGGAGATGGAAATGATTTACCCGAAGTAGATGGAAACTGACATATGATGTTTCCTTGAAACTGCCCTGGTGCAGTGTTTGCTTACTGAACGATTGAGCTAGGTAACATCTATTGTTCTGTCTGTGTAAACTCCCTAAGGTATCTAGAAGGCGTTCCCGCTTCTGGGGGCGGGGGAATTTTGAAGAAGCTGGGTATGGCTTATACGTTCAGAGAGACCGGGTGATTACCGTAGGTTCTAGAAGTCTGTGGCGCCTGGTGGAATTTATGTCTCGCCTCGCAGGCGACGTTGCCGATACTTTGCTCCAAACCAGAGAGAGCACAGGGTTATTAAACAGTGATCCACTGAAGAATCGTAGAATCCTAGAGCAGCCCGGGTGGGAAGGGACCTCGAAAGATCATCGGGCCCAACCTTTTTTTGTGGGAAAGGGAGCCTAGATGAGATTATCTAGCACCCTGTCCGATCGCATCTTGAAAACCTCCAGCGATGGGGACTCCACCACATCCCTGGGGAGGCTGTTCCAGTGGATGATTGTTCTCACTGTAAAAAAAACCCGTCTGTCTTGTATCGAGAGGAAACCTCTCTCCTGGTGCAACTTGTACCCGTTGCCCCTTGTCTCCTCCACGTGGCTCCTTGTGAAGAGAGAGCCTCCGTCCTCTTTGTAGCCACCCTTTAAGTACTGGAACAGTGTGATGAGGTCCCCCCTGAGCCTTCTCTTCTCCAAGGGAGAAAAGGCCCAACTCCTTCAGCCTTTCCTCCTAGGGCAGGTCCTCCAGCCCTTTGATCGTCTTCGTGGCCCTCCTTGGGACCCTCTCCAGCCTGTCTGCGTCTTTTTTTGAATTGTGGGGACCAGAACTGGACACGGTGCTCCAGGTGCGGCCTCTGTGAGAAGAGGCCAGGGTCTGCCCTGTGCCGGACGCAGCTGGTTCCAGCCAGCTAGGCACCGGACTCACCGCAGGCCAAAGCTGAGCAACTCGGCGAAGCTGGTGGCGCCCCTGTGAAAACATATCTAAGAAAGGGCAAAACGCTGTCCGGGGCAGGTATTTCCCTGCTGCCCGTGGATCCGGCAGCTGGATGTTTCCCGAAGGAACTTTTTCATCCTATTTTCTCCCCCTGTCCTGTTGAGGAGGGGCAGCTGGGTGGGCCCCTGGCAGCCGGCCAAGGTCAACCTAAAGCAAAACAAAGGGCAACAAAGCCTAAAAGGCTGATTCCTCCACGTAGAAGTTGAAGGGGGTTGGCGGTTTAAAGAATGATAGTGACTGGGGTAGGAACAGGACGTTTTGGAGCTAGAAAAGTCGGGAAATATCTGGGGATCCAGTCACTTTGAGGGAGGGAAGTTTCAAGAGAAAAAGCCGCCTTTCTGAGCAATAAGAGGTTCTTGTGAGAAAAAGGATCCAAGGGTGGCGTTGTAGTGGGTGTCTGCTATAGGCCGCCTGACCAGGAAGAACAAGCGGACGAGGCCCTCTACAGACAGATAGGAGCAGCCTCGCGTTCGCAGGCCCTGGTCCCCACGGGGGACTTCAGCCACCCCGATATCTGCTGGAGGGACAACACAGCAGGGCAACCGTGCAAAGCTGACCCAACCACCCGCCCGCATTAGAACCAGTGCCACCAGATAAGCACGTAAGGCATTAGTAATCGGAGATTCCCTACTGAGAGGCACCGAAGCACCCATTTGCCGTCCAGACGATTTCTCTAGAGAAGTCTGCTGCCTCCCAGGAGCTCGCGTTCGTGGCGCCACCGAGAGGCTGCCGAGCCTGGTGAACCCTACAGATTATCATCCGCTCCTACTATTCCGTGTAGGGTCTGACGAGGCAACTTAGAACCCTCCAAAGAGACTATATGGCCCTCGGAGCAATGTTAAAAGGATCAGGAGCACAGGTGGTGGTCTCCTCTATCCTCCCAGTCAGAGGAAGGGGTCCAGGAAGGAGGAGACGAATTGAACAGGTGAACGCCTGGCTGCGTAGCTGGTGCCATACGCAAGGTTTTGGCTTCTATGATCGCGGATCTACCTTTGAGAAGCCGGGTCTGTTGGGAGCCGATGGGATTCACCTGACCAAGCGGGGCAAGAGGGTCTTCGCCAACAAGCTGGCCAGACTTACAAGGAGGGCTTTAAACTAGACTCAGCGGGGGAAGGGGATGGAGTTTTGAGCAACAGAGAAGAGCCGGGGGCTGCTGATGCGTTAGGAACCAACAGGGGAACACCTGAGAAATGCCGCAAAGGAATTGGGGCTCGATCCTCCAAAAAGGTGACGCGGTCGACAGCCCAACTGAAGTGCCTCTATCCCAATGCACGCAGCACGGGTAACAGACAGGAGGAGTTGGAAGCCACCGTGCAGCTGGAAAGCTACGGCCTAATCGCTATCACTGAAACTTGGTGGGATGACTCACGCGACTGGAGCGCTGCAATCGATGGCTATAAGCTGTTCAGAAGGAAGGAGAGGCGGGGGGGTTGCCCGCTATGTAAAAAAAAAAAAAAAGAAAAAAGAAAAAAGGATTGATTGCACAGAGCTGTCTTTGAAAGACAGCGATGAACAGGTTGAGAGCTTACGGGTGAAAATTAGAGGCCAAGCCAACAAAGGAAACCTCGTGGTTGGTGTCTGCTCTAGGCCGCCCGATCAAGGGGAGGATGTTGACGAAGCGTTCTTACTTCAACTACCAGAAGCATCGCACTCGCAGGCGAAGAGTAAAGTCAAGACCCTGAATTTTAGGAGAGCGAACTTTCGGGTGTTTAAAGAACTAGTGGATGGGACCCCCTGGGAAACTGCCCTCGGGGATAAAGGAGCAGAAGGGAGCTGGCAGCTCTTTAAGGACGTTTTTCTTAGAGCACAAGAGCTCCCGATTCCCACGCGTAAGAAATCAGGCAAGGAAGGCAGGAGACCAGCATGGCTGAGCAAGGACCTTCTGGTCGAGCTGAAGCGCAAGAAGGAAATGCATAGGCAGCGGAAGCGGGGACACGCATCCTGGGAAGAATATAGGGATGCTGCCCGGGTGTGTAGGGATGGGATCAGGAAAGCTAAGGCACAGCTGGAGCTGAATTTGGCAAGGGATGTGAAGAATCACGAGAAGGGCTTCTACAGGTGCGTTGGTCAGAAAAGGAAGACTAAAGAAAACGTACACACCACCCCCCCACCCACACCACCCCCCCCCCGATAAATAAGACAGGAGATCTAGTGACAACCGACACGGAGAAGGCTGATGAAGCATGGGCTGGATGAGCAGACAGTGGGGTGGGTTGAAAACTGGCTGAACAGCTGGGCCCAGAGGGTGGTGATCAGTGGCGTGAAGCCTAGCTGGAGGCCAGTAACTAGCGGTGCACCCCGGGGGTCAATACTGGGTCCGATCCTGTTCAACGTCCTAATTAATGATCTGGATGACGGGTAGACAGACTGCACCCTCAGCGAGTTTGCTGATGATACAAAACTGGGAGGAGCGGCTGATACACCAGAGGGTCGTGCTGCCATCCGGAGGGACCCCGACAGGCTGGAGAAACGGGCGGGCAGGAGCCTCGTGCGGTTCGACAAGGGGAAGCGCAAAGTCCTGCACCTGGGGAGGAACAACCCCATGCACCAGCGTATGCTGGAGGCCGACCGGCTGGAAAGCAGCTTTGCAGAAAAGGACGTGGGGGGCTCCTGGCGGACACCAAGTTGAACGTGAGCCGACAATGTGCCCTTGCCGCAAAGGCGGCTGAGGATATCCTTAGCCCGATATAGAGGAAAGCAGGGTTTATATATGTTACAATACAGTTGCGTAGACCACTCCAATTGCTCACTATCCCCGGGGGTGCAGGGCACCACAGACCACCCTTGGGCAGCTTTGGGGGCACTGCCTATTTTTCTAAAAGCCTCCTACCCAGCTTAGCGCAAATCCTATCTTGATCTGCCCTCCAGCCCTCAAGCCACCAGTGCTGAACACACGCTTTGTATTTTATTTTCTCCCAGGAGGCGTGCAGCTCAGAAACGTCTGCAATTGAAGTGGGGCTTTCAGGGAACAATTTCGAGCAACTTCTGTTGGTTCTGCGAAATGTTCTGAAAAGTTAAGGCCTGCCCTGCCCTGGCAAAAGCAGTCATTTGACTGGAGGGAGCAGCACCAAAAAGGCACCAGCACGTTTGGGGTGGACTTGATGCGGTAATAAATAACAATAAATAGTACTTCTAGCTACAACAGCCTCTTCTGAGACCTCGTTGCCCGCCCACAGGGTCGCAGCACTACACGGCACAGATCCCTCCGCGGACTCGCCCAACGTCTTCTCCCTCCACCCCCAGGTCGGATCCCTCCGCGCCCCGAGGGCACGCAAACTCCCTGAGCCCCGGTAAGCGCCAGGCCGACGAGGGCGGGCCCGCCGAGGGGGCGGGGACAAGCGAAAACGACAGGCGAGACAGCCAATCGAGACGCGGGATCGGCCGGCGGCGATCTGGCGGCCCAATGGGCGCCGCGGAGGGCCTGGCCGAGTGGAGGAAGCGCGGGGGCGACGACGGGCGTTGTCGTGGCTGACGAGATTATTGGGGCGCGGGCCGCCCGGCCCGGCGGCGCCGCTACTGTCTTCGGAAAGATCATCGGCAAGGCGCTTCCCCGCCAACGTCATCTACGAGGACGAGGAGGTAGCCGCGGCTTTGCTCTGTGCGCGGTTCCTCTTCCCTTCCCCCCCTCCCCCTCCCCCCGCGCTCGCAGGCACCCTGAGCCGAGGACCCGTTGCGCGGTGCCCGGGAGCGCGGCAGGGCGGGTGGCGGCGTTGCTGCGGGTGGGTGGAGGGACGGGGGACGGACGGGGCCTCTCTGGGTTGTGGCGCTCTCTACTGCACCATCCCTAAAACATCGCGCTTCTTCGGTGCCCCCCCCGGCTGCCGCGGCGCGTACTGGGTTGCTGGTGCTGTCCGGCTCGCCTCGGTTCGCAGCCCCACCGTGTCGTGTGCGCGCGCGCGCGCGCGTGCGTAGAGGAGGGCCTCTGACGGCAACGCACTTGGTGGCAGCCGCAGACGTTTGCCGCGTGATATCCCTTTGGCGCTGCAAGTCGTGCAAAGTTTGCTGCCGAGGGATGGGAGTGGTCCTACCTCGTGTAGGATGACAGTCTTGAAACCTTAGATTGAGCACACGCAGTCAGTCTCCTCGGGGATTCCAGGTGGGGGGGGGTGTACGTATGTAAACAGTGAAGGTCTGAGTAGTGACCGTAACGAGTTAGTTCTGCATAGGAGAAATGCAGGTCTTGATGTGCCTCGTAATAGCATTATAGAGATTTCACAGCTCTGCTGTGCTAGGCTTTGGTTCTGAGCCCCCAAACTGGATTATCAAAGCAAAGAGTTACAGCTTTTCTTATTTTTCTTAAAAAAAAAAAAAAAAAATCTAGAAACCGGTCATCCTGCAGGCTGCAAAAGCTTCCCAGACCTTGTTTCTGTGGTGAAGTGGGACCGTGGTAACAGCATGCTTGCAAGGTTCACGGATGCTGGTGCACCACAACGTGCTAGGAACTGGAGTGAGCTGCTTAGACTGTGGGGAAAAAATGCAGCCGTTACCTACACGATGTTAACTTTACGTTAGTATCCCGTATAATGTTTTTATTAAAACGCTGAAGATTAACAGTTAGGGACGTCTTCTGCTTTTGAAGGTAGGGTTTATGTGCAACATAGAAGACAGACTCGTACTATGCACTTGCAGGCTTCCTGTGATTACGCTTCTGTTCGATACTTGAGCTCCCTGTGCCATGGAAAACGAATGGCCGCTGATCTTCCACTTCACTAAATTCTTTGCTGATTCAGTTAAGCCATTTGTCTCCTGCCTCTGTGTGGACCACGTCGAATAGAAAAACTGCTTGGGAAATGATCGACCCAAATTAAAACATACCGGAGGTCGCTAATCTGAAGTACTGGCCCGTCTCCTTGCCCCCATCATCTTGCATGCTGAATCCCACTTCTGGAGGGGGCTCTGTAAATATGTTGTATTTTGTGTATAGAAAGTATTGATATCACGTAAGAAAAATCAACGTTTCGGCTTGTGTTTGGGGTATCTGGTAATCTGCTTCTGTACGAGTTCAGTGGGGCATATTGATTTGCTTAAGCTATCGCCTTTCTCTGAAGCCAATTACGTTTTAACTGTTTACTCTTCCTCCAGTGCCTTGCGTTCCATGATCTTTCACCCCAAGCTCCGACGCTTTTCCTAGTCATGCCTAAGGAGCCGATGATCAGGTTATCTGAAGCAGAAGATTCTGGTGAATCTGTAAGTACCGTGGAAGCTTTCTGTACGCTAAACTGTACCTGTAATTAGCTCCTAGTTTACTAGACTCTTTCCCGTCCCCTCTTTTCCTCTTGATAGGGCACAGTAGGCTATTTTGGGTTTTCTGGCGCTATAATCTTTTGCCTCTAGCTTGTAATGGAATTGAGCCTTTTGACTAAAAGCAGTGATATAAAGCGACGCTCATCCCTGGGTATGTACTTCTGGTGCAAAATGCAGTGTTGTTTTGGAGCGCAGTCTGATGCCTATTGTCATGGTTTAGAGCAAGAGTAGCAGTACTTCTTCTAATACGGAGAAGAGGGCTTGGGGTTTTTGGCAGGTCGGGGTGAGGAAGGGCAAAGCTGGTTGAGAGGTGCTGGATGCTTCGCTTTTGGCTATAAAAGTCAAGTTCAAAGACTCTGTAAACCCACGCAAAAGGCAGCCTAAAGTTTATTTTCCACCAGAATTGCTTACGTTGCCTGAAGACATAATGGGGGCTTTAACCCGGAGACAACCTTAGCTTCTGTGGCTGTTTTGTAGTCCGTTACTGTCTAGCTTGAAAAAAATTGCATAGCTCTTTTTTTTCCCTATGGTGTGCATAATCGGTCTCTGTAGCTTTGCTTGGAAAATGTCAGTTGCAGGCGGACGGACAGTAATTGGAAGCGCAGTGGTTGGATTGCTAGGAATTGGCTGACTGGTTTCTCTGGGTGGTCCTCCGCTCTCATTCCTTCCCTTCCTGCCCTCTCCCCTCTTTGTGCGTGGCTTTTTATCTTATTTATTTATGGTTTTGTACTTCCTTCTCCAGCTTCTCGGGCACTTAATGATTGTTGGCAAGAAGCGTGCTGCTCGCCTGGGCCTGACCAATGGATTCCGGACGGGTGTGGATGAAGGGCCCGAGGGTGGGCAGTCTGTCTGTCACGTACACCTACGTCTTCTGGGTGGCCGTCAGTTGGGCTGGCCGCCTGGCTAAGACTTTTGCGCCACAAGAGTTGCCGCACGTGTACAAATCGCCACTGAATGGATTTCGTCTGTTGCCCGTCAATCTAGCCACTGTTGATGTCTAATTTTTTGTGACGTGTGTCTGTGGAAGGCGATAAAAGCTTTGAGCAGCAGTTGCACAATAAAGATTTAGCATGGGGATATCATCTCTGTCTTGTGCGTCTTACTGAGGGAAATAGTTCTGCAAGTTAAAACGGTGTCTCCCCGGAGTGTAAGTATGTGGAATGTTTCAGTCTGTTAACAGTGTTCTATAGCTAGATGGTGATTTGCCCAGTCATTTGAAGCGTGACGCTGGAACCGCTTGGCAGTCTCCTGCGTCTTGTAGGAAGCAAGCTCTTGGCTTTTTGGAAGTGGTACGCAAATGTACATAAAGCCAGCGTAGGCTGCTGCTAAAACTTTAGAAAATACTGTATGTGACGCTACAGGCGTGCCATACAAGGGTGGCTTCGGCACAGTGCAACGTGTTGGAAGCATCCAACTCCTGTTGGAGCACTTTATCGATGGCTGTGTGATAAGGCCCCGTTGCTATCCCTTTTCTGGTGAGGAGGGATATGGTAGGAGAAAACAATCGGCCTGAATGGCAGCTGCGGTGCTTCCATAGCACAGTGGAATATCTCTTTTGTCAGGTTGGGTCAGCTGTCCCGGCTCTGTCCCCTCCCACCCTCTTGCCCACCCACCCCCAGCTTGCTGGCCTTTGGGGGCGGGGTGGTTGTGGAGAGACAGCCTCCATGCTGTGGGAGCACTGCTCAGCAGCAGCCAAAACATTGGTGCGTTATCAACACCCTTCTAGCTACAACTACAAGGCACAGCGCTATGAGGGCTGCTATGGGGAAAGTTAACTCCATCCCAGCCAGACCCAAACCAAAACTACATCACAGGGAGACGGCAACCTTCATCTTTCTTTAACAGCTATTAAAAAAGGGAGATGGGCATGGGAAAGCAGGGCCATCCTTCGTTGCCCTTGAACACGGTGCTACTGAGGCACCGGAGACGCCCACTGGGAGGCGTCTTCATCTCTTCTATATCCCCAAGCGATCAGGTGAAGTTTGGTGACACGGGCGCGTAAGTAACCCGAGGACTTCACCTTCATTTAATCTTCCCGGGGAGGAGATGGAAATGATTTACCCGAAGTAGATGGAAACTGACATATGATGTTTCCTTGAAACTGCCCTGGTGCAGTGTTTGCTTACTGAACGATTGAGCTAGGTAACATCTATTGTTCTGTCTGTGTAAACTCCCTAAGGTATCTAGAAGGCGTTCCCGCTTCTGGGGGCGGGGGAATTTTGAAGAAGCTGGGTATGGCTTATACGTTCAGAGAGACCGGGTGATTACCGTAGGTTCTAGAAGTCTGTGGCGCCTGGTGGAATTTATGTCTCGCCTCGCAGGCGACGTTGCCGATACTTTGCTCCAAACCAGAGAGAGCACAGGGTTATTAAACAGTGATCCACTGAAGAATCGTAGAATCCTAGAGCAGCCCGGGTGGGAAGGGACCTCGAAAGATCATCGGGCCCAACCTTTTTTTGTGGGAAAGGGAGCCTAGATGAGATTATCTAGCACCCTGTCCGATCGCATCTTGAAAACCTCCAGCGATGGGGACTCCACCACATCCCTGGGGAGGCTGTTCCAGTGGATGATTGTTCTCACTGTAAAAAAAACCCGTCTGTCTTGTATCGAGAGGAAACCTCTCTCCTGGTGCAACTTGTACCCGTTGCCCCTTGTCTCCTCCACGTGGCTCCTTGTGAAGAGAGAGCCTCCGTCCTCTTTGTAGCCACCCTTTAAGTACTGGAACAGTGTGATGAGGTCCCCCCTGAGCCTTCTCTTCTCCAAGGGAGAAAAGGCCCAACTCCTTCAGCCTTTCCTCCTAGGGCAGGTCCTCCAGCCCTTTGATCGTCTTCGTGGCCCTCCTTGGGACCCTCTCCAGCCTGTCTGCGTCTTTTTTTGAATTGTGGGGACCAGAACTGGACACGGTGCTCCAGGTGCGGCCTCTGTGAGAAGAGGCCAGGGTCTGCCCTGTGCCGGACGCAGCTGGTTCCAGCCAGCTAGGCACCGGACTCACCGCAGGCCAAAGCTGAGCAACTCGGCGAAGCTGGTGGCGCCCCTGTGAAAACATATCTAAGAAAGGGCAAAACGCTGTCCGGGGCAGGTATTTCCCTGCTGCCCGTGGATCCGGCAGCTGGATGTTTCCCGAAGGAACTTTTTCATCCTATTTTCTCCCCCTGTCCTGTTGAGGAGGGGCAGCTGGGTGGGCCCCTGGCAGCCGGCCAAGGTCAACCTAAAGCAAAACAAAGGGCAACAAAGCCTAAAAGGCTGATTCCTCCACGTAGAAGTTGAAGGGGGTTGGCGGTTTAAAGAATGATAGTGACTGGGGTAGGAACAGGACGTTTTGGAGCTAGAAAAGTCGGGAAATATCTGGGGATCCAGTCACTTTGAGGGAGGGAAGTTTCAAGAGAAAAAGCCGCCTTTCTGAGCAATAAGAGGTTCTTGTGAGAAAAAGGATCCAAGGGTGGCGTTGTAGTGGGTGTCTGCTATAGGCCGCCTGACCAGGAAGAACAAGCGGACGAGGCCCTCTACAGACAGATAGGAGCAGCCTCGCGTTCGCAGGCCCTGGTCCCCACGGGGGACTTCAGCCACCCCGATATCTGCTGGAGGGACAACACAGCAGGGCAACCGTGCAAAGCTGACCCAACCACCCGCCCGCATTAGAACCAGTGCCACCAGATAAGCACGTAAGGCATTAGTAATCGGAGATTCCCTACTGAGAGGCACCGAAGCACCCATTTGCCGTCCAGACGATTTCTCTAGAGAAGTCTGCTGCCTCCCAGGAGCTCGCGTTCGTGGCGCCACCGAGAGGCTGCCGAGCCTGGTGAACCCTACAGATTATCATCCGCTCCTACTATTCCGTGTAGGGTCTGACGAGGCAACTTAGAACCCTCCAAAGAGACTATATGGCCCTCGGAGCAATGTTAAAAGGATCAGGAGCACAGGTGGTGGTCTCCTCTATCCTCCCAGTCAGAGGAAGGGGTCCAGGAAGGAGGAGACGAATTGAACAGGTGAACGCCTGGCTGCGTAGCTGGTGCCATACGCAAGGTTTTGGCTTCTATGATCGCGGATCTACCTTTGAGAAGCCGGGTCTGTTGGGAGCCGATGGGATTCACCTGACCAAGCGGGGCAAGAGGGTCTTCGCCAACAAGCTGGCCAGACTTACAAGGAGGGCTTTAAACTAGACTCAGCGGGGGAAGGGGATGGAGTTTTGAGCAACAGAGAAGAGCCGGGGGCTGCTGATGCGTTAGGAACCAACAGGGGAACACCTGAGAAATGCCGCAAAGGAATTGGGGCTCGATCCTCCAAAAAGGTGACGCGGTCGACAGCCCAACTGAAGTGCCTCTATCCCAATGCACGCAGCACGGGTAACAGACAGGAGGAGTTGGAAGCCACCGTGCAGCTGGAAAGCTACGGCCTAATCGCTATCACTGAAACTTGGTGGGATGACTCACGCGACTGGAGCGCTGCAATCGATGGCTATAAGCTGTTCAGAAGGAAGGAGAGGCGGGGGGGTTGCCCGCTATGTAAAAAAAAAAAAAAAGAAAAAAGAAAAAAGGATTGATTGCACAGAGCTGTCTTTGAAAGACAGCGATGAACAGGTTGAGAGCTTACGGGTGAAAATTAGAGGCCAAGCCAACAAAGGAAACCTCGTGGTTGGTGTCTGCTCTAGGCCGCCCGATCAAGGGGAGGATGTTGACGAAGCGTTCTTACTTCAACTACCAGAAGCATCGCACTCGCAGGCGAAGAGTAAAGTCAAGACCCTGAATTTTAGGAGAGCGAACTTTCGGGTGTTTAAAGAACTAGTGGATGGGACCCCCTGGGAAACTGCCCTCGGGGATAAAGGAGCAGAAGGGAGCTGGCAGCTCTTTAAGGACGTTTTTCTTAGAGCACAAGAGCTCCCGATTCCCACGCGTAAGAAATCAGGCAAGGAAGGCAGGAGACCAGCATGGCTGAGCAAGGACCTTCTGGTCGAGCTGAAGCGCAAGAAGGAAATGCATAGGCAGCGGAAGCGGGGACACGCATCCTGGGAAGAATATAGGGATGCTGCCCGGGTGTGTAGGGATGGGATCAGGAAAGCTAAGGCACAGCTGGAGCTGAATTTGGCAAGGGATGTGAAGAATCACGAGAAGGGCTTCTACAGGTGCGCTGGTCAGAAAAGGAAGACTAAAGAAAACGTACACACCACCCCCCCACCCACCCCACCCCCCCCCCCCCCGATAAATAAGACAGGAGATCTAGTGACAACCGACACGGAGAAGGCTGATGAAGCATGGGCTGGATGAGCAGACAGTGGGGTGGGTTGAAAACTGGCTGAACAGCTGGGCCCAGAGGGTGGTGATCAGTGGCGTGAAGCCTAGCTGGAGGCCAGTAACTAGCGGTGCACCCCGGGGGTCAATACTGGGTCCGATCCTGTTCAACGTCCTAATTAATGATCTGGATGACGGGTAGACAGACTGCACCCTCAGCGAGTTTGCTGATGATACAAAACTGGGAGGAGCGGCTGATACACCAGAGGGTCGTGCTGCCATCCGGAGGGACCCCGACAGGCTGGAGAAACGGGCGGGCAGGAGCCTCGTGCGGTTCGACAAGGGGAAGCGCAAAGTCCTGCACCTGGGGAGGAACAACCCCATGCACCAGCGTATGCTGGAGGCCGACCGGCTGGAAAGCAGCTTTGCAGAAAAGGACGTGGGGGGCTCCTGGCGGACACCAAGTTGAACGTGAGCCGACAATGTGCCCTTGCCGCAAAGGCGGCTGAGGATATCCTTAGCCCGATATAGAGGAAAGCAGGGTTTATATATGTTACAATACAGTTGCGTAGACCACTCCAATTGCTCACTATCCCCGGGGGTGCAGGGCACCACAGACCACCCTTGGGCAGCTTTGGGGGCACTGCCTATTTTTCTAAAAGCCTCCTACCCAGCTTAGCGCAAATCCTATCTTGATCTGCCCTCCAGCCCTCAAGCCACCAGTGCTGAACACACGCTTTGTATTTTATTTTCTCCCAGGAGGCGTGCAGCTCAGAAACGTCTGCAATTGAAGTGGGGCTTTCAGGGAACAATTTCGAGCAACTTCTGTTGGTTCTGCGAAATGTTCTGAAAAGTTAAGGCCTGCCCTGCCCTGGCAAAAGCAGTCATTTGACTGGAGGGAGCAGCACCAAAAAGGCACCAGCACGTTTGGGGTGGACTTGATGCGGTAATAAATAACAATAAATAGTACTTCTAGCTACAACAGCCTCTTCTGAGACCTCGTTGCCCGCCCACAGGGTCGCAGCACTACACGGCACAGATCCCTCCGCGGACTCGCCCAACGTCTTCTCCCTCCACCCCCAGGTCGGATCCCTCCGCGCCCCGAGGGCACGCAAACTCCCTGAGCCCCGGTAAGCGCCAGGCCGACGAGGGCGGGCCCGCCGAGGGGGCGGGGACAAGCGAAAACGACAGGCGAGACAGCCAATCGAGACGCGGGATCGGCCGGCGGCGATCTGGCGGCCCAATGGGCGCCGCGGAGGGCCTGGCCGAGTGGAGGAAGCGCGGGGGCGACGACGGGCGTTGTCGTGGCTGACGAGATTATTGGGGCGCGGGCCGCCCGGCCCGGCGGCGCCGCTACTGTCTTCGGAAAGATCATCGGCAAGGCGCTTCCCCGCCAACGTCATCTACGAGGACGAGGAGGTAGCCGCGGCTTTGCTCTGTGCGCGGTTCCTCTTCCCTTCCCCCCCTCCCCCTCCCCCCGCGCTCGCAGGCACCCTGAGCCGAGGACCCGTTGCGCGGTGCCCGGGAGCGCGGCAGGGCGGGTGGCGGCGTTGCTGCGGGTGGGTGGAGGGACGGGGGACGGACGGGGCCTCTCTGGGTTGTGGCGCTCTCTACTGCACCATCCCTAAAACATCGCGCTTCTTCGGTGCCCCCCCCGGCTGCCGCGGCGCGTACTGGGTTGCTGGTGCTGTCCGGCTCGCCTCGGTTCGCAGCCCCACCGTGTCGTGTGCGCGCGCGCGCGCGCGTGCGTAGAGGAGGGCCTCTGACGGCAACGCACTTGGTGGCAGCCGCAGACGTTTGCCGCGTGATATCCCTTTGGCGCTGCAAGTCGTGCAAAGTTTGCTGCCGAGGGATGGGAGTGGTCCTACCTCGTGTAGGATGACAGTCTTGAAACCTTAGATTGAGCACACGCAGTCAGTCTCCTCGGGGATTCCAGGTGGGGGGGGGTGTACGTATGTAAACAGTGAAGGTCTGAGTAGTGACCGTAACGAGTTAGTTCTGCATAGGAGAAATGCAGGTCTTGATGTGCCTCGTAATAGCATTATAGAGATTTCACAGCTCTGCTGTGCTAGGCTTTGGTTCTGAGCCCCCAAACTGGATTATCAAAGCAAAGAGTTACAGCTTTTCTTATTTTTCTTAAAAAAAAAAAAAAAAAATCTAGAAACCGGTCATCCTGCAGGCTGCAAAAGCTTCCCAGACCTTGTTTCTGTGGTGAAGTGGGACCGTGGTAACAGCATGCTTGCAAGGTTCACGGATGCTGGTGCACCACAACGTGCTAGGAACTGGAGTGAGCTGCTTAGACTGTGGGGAAAAAATGCAGCCGTTACCTACACGATGTTAACTTTACGTTAGTATCCCGTATAATGTTTTTATTAAAACGCTGAAGATTAACAGTTAGGGACGTCTTCTGCTTTTGAAGGTAGGGTTTATGTGCAACATAGAAGACAGACTCGTACTATGCACTTGCAGGCTTCCTGTGATTACGCTTCTGTTCGATACTTGAGCTCCCTGTGCCATGGAAAACGAATGGCCGCTGATCTTCCACTTCACTAAATTCTTTGCTGATTCAGTTAAGCCATTTGTCTCCTGCCTCTGTGTGGACCACGTCGAATAGAAAAACTGCTTGGGAAATGATCGACCCAAATTAAAACATACCGGAGGTCGCTAATCTGAAGTACTGGCCCGTCTCCTTGCCCCCATCATCTTGCATGCTGAATCCCACTTCTGGAGGGGGCTCTGTAAATATGTTGTATTTTGTGTATAGAAAGTATTGATATCACGTAAGAAAAATCAACGTTTCGGCTTGTGTTTGGGGTATCTGGTAATCTGCTTCTGTACGAGTTCAGTGGGGCATATTGATTTGCTTAAGCTATCGCCTTTCTCTGAAGCCAATTACGTTTTAACTGTTTACTCTTCCTCCAGTGCCTTGCGTTCCATGATCTTTCACCCCAAGCTCCGACGCTTTTCCTAGTCATGCCTAAGGAGCCGATGATCAGGTTATCTGAAGCAGAAGATTCTGGTGAATCTGTAAGTACCGTGGAAGCTTTCTGTACGCTAAACTGTACCTGTAATTAGCTCCTAGTTTACTAGACTCTTTCCCGTCCCCTCTTTTCCTCTTGATAGGGCACAGTAGGCTATTTTGGGTTTTCTGGCGCTATAATCTTTTGCCTCTAGCTTGTAATGGAATTGAGCCTTTTGACTAAAAGCAGTGATATAAAGCGACGCTCATCCCTGGGTATGTACTTCTGGTGCAAAATGCAGTGTTGTTTTGGAGCGCAGTCTGATGCCTATTGTCATGGTTTAGAGCAAGAGTAGCAGTACTTCTTCTAATACGGAGAAGAGGGCTTGGGGTTTTTGGCAGGTCGGGGTGAGGAAGGGCAAAGCTGGTTGAGAGGTGCTGGATGCTTCGCTTTTGGCTATAAAAGTCAAGTTCAAAGACTCTGTAAACCCACGCAAAAGGCAGCCTAAAGTTTATTTTCCACCAGAATTGCTTACGTTGCCTGAAGACATAATGGGGGCTTTAACCCGGAGACAACCTTAGCTTCTGTGGCTGTTTTGTAGTCCGTTACTGTCTAGCTTGAAAAAAATTGCATAGCTCTTTTTTTTCCCTATGGTGTGCATAATCGGTCTCTGTAGCTTTGCTTGGAAAATGTCAGTTGCAGGCGGACGGACAGTAATTGGAAGCGCAGTGGTTGGATTGCTAGGAATTGGCTGACTGGTTTCTCTGGGTGGTCCTCCGCTCTCATTCCTTCCCTTCCTGCCCTCTCCCCTCTTTGTGCGTGGCTTTTTATCTTATTTATTTATGGTTTTGTACTTCCTTCTCCAGCTTCTCGGGCACTTAATGATTGTTGGCAAGAAGCGTGCTGCTCGCCTGGGCCTGACCAATGGATTCCGGACGGGTGTGGATGAAGGGCCCGAGGGTGGGCAGTCTGTCTGTCACGTACACCTACGTCTTCTGGGTGGCCGTCAGTTGGGCTGGCCGCCTGGCTAAGACTTTTGCGCCACAAGAGTTGCCGCACGTGTACAAATCGCCACTGAATGGATTTCGTCTGTTGCCCGTCAATCTAGCCACTGTTGATGTCTAATTTTTTGTGACGTGTGTCTGTGGAAGGCGATAAAAGCTTTGAGCAGCAGTTGCACAATAAAGATTTAGCATGGGGATATCATCTCTGTCTTGTGCGTCTTACTGAGGGAAATAGTTCTGCAAGTTAAAACGGTGTCTCCCCGGAGTGTAAGTATGTGGAATGTTTCAGTCTGTTAACAGTGTTCTATAGCTAGATGGTGATTTGCCCAGTCATTTGAAGCGTGACGCTGGAACCGCTTGGCAGTCTCCTGCGTCTTGTAGGAAGCAAGCTCTTGGCTTTTTGGAAGTGGTACGCAAATGTACATAAAGCCAGCGTAGGCTGCTGCTAAAACTTTAGAAAATACTGTATGTGACGCTACAGGCGTGCCATACAAGGGTGGCTTCGGCACAGTGCAACGTGTTGGAAGCATCCAACTCCTGTTGGAGCACTTTATCGATGGCTGTGTGATAAGGCCCCGTTGCTATCCCTTTTCTGGTGAGGAGGGATATGGTAGGAGAAAACAATCGGCCTGAATGGCAGCTGCGGTGCTTCCATAGCACAGTGGAATATCTCTTTTGTCAGGTTGGGTCAGCTGTCCCGGCTCTGTCCCCTCCCACCCTCTTGCCCACCCACCCCCAGCTTGCTGGCCTTTGGGGGCGGGGTGGTTGTGGAGAGACAGCCTCCATGCTGTGGGAGCACTGCTCAGCAGCAGCCAAAACATTGGTGCGTTATCAACACCCTTCTAGCTACAACTACAAGGCACAGCGCTATGAGGGCTGCTATGGGGAAAGTTAACTCCATCCCAGCCAGACCCAAACCAAAACTACATCACAGGGAGACGGCAACCTTCATCTTTCTTTAACAGCTATTAAAAAAGGGAGATGGGCATGGGAAAGCAGGGCCATCCTTCGTTGCCCTTGAACACGGTGCTACTGAGGCACCGGAGACGCCCACTGGGAGGCGTCTTCATCTCTTCTATATCCCCAAGCGATCAGGTGAAGTTTGGTGACACGGGCGCGTAAGTAACCCGAGGACTTCACCTTCATTTAATCTTCCCGGGGAGGAGATGGAAATGATTTACCCGAAGTAGATGGAAACTGACATATGATGTTTCCTTGAAACTGCCCTGGTGCAGTGTTTGCTTACTGAACGATTGAGCTAGGTAACATCTATTGTTCTGTCTGTGTAAACTCCCTAAGGTATCTAGAAGGCGTTCCCGCTTCTGGGGGCGGGGGAATTTTGAAGAAGCTGGGTATGGCTTATACGTTCAGAGAGACCGGGTGATTACCGTAGGTTCTAGAAGTCTGTGGCGCCTGGTGGAATTTATGTCTCGCCTCGCAGGCGACGTTGCCGATACTTTGCTCCAAACCAGAGAGAGCACAGGGTTATTAAACAGTGATCCACTGAAGAATCGTAGAATCCTAGAGCAGCCCGGGTGGGAAGGGACCTCGAAAGATCATCGGGCCCAACCTTTTTTTGTGGGAAAGGGAGCCTAGATGAGATTATCTAGCACCCTGTCCGATCGCATCTTGAAAACCTCCAGCGATGGGGACTCCACCACATCCCTGGGGAGGCTGTTCCAGTGGATGATTGTTCTCACTGTAAAAAAAACCCGTCTGTCTTGTATCGAGAGGAAACCTCTCTCCTGGTGCAACTTGTACCCGTTGCCCCTTGTCTCCTCCACGTGGCTCCTTGTGAAGAGAGAGCCTCCGTCCTCTTTGTAGCCACCCTTTAAGTACTGGAACAGTGTGATGAGGTCCCCCCTGAGCCTTCTCTTCTCCAAGGGAGAAAAGGCCCAACTCCTTCAGCCTTTCCTCCTAGGGCAGGTCCTCCAGCCCTTTGATCGTCTTCGTGGCCCTCCTTGGGACCCTCTCCAGCCTGTCTGCGTCTTTTTTTGAATTGTGGGGACCAGAACTGGACACGGTGCTCCAGGTGCGGCCTCTGTGAGAAGAGGCCAGGGTCTGCCCTGTGCCGGACGCAGCTGGTTCCAGCCAGCTAGGCACCGGACTCACCGCAGGCCAAAGCTGAGCAACTCGGCGAAGCTGGTGGCGCCCCTGTGAAAACATATCTAAGAAAGGGCAAAACGCTGTCCGGGGCAGGTATTTCCCTGCTGCCCGTGGATCCGGCAGCTGGATGTTTCCCGAAGGAACTTTTTCATCCTATTTTCTCCCCCTGTCCTGTTGAGGAGGGGCAGCTGGGTGGGCCCCTGGCAGCCGGCCAAGGTCAACCTAAAGCAAAACAAAGGGCAACAAAGCCTAAAAGGCTGATTCCTCCACGTAGAAGTTGAAGGGGGTTGGCGGTTTAAAGAATGATAGTGACTGGGGTAGGAACAGGACGTTTTGGAGCTAGAAAAGTCGGGAAATATCTGGGGATCCAGTCACTTTGAGGGAGGGAAGTTTCAAGAGAAAAAGCCGCCTTTCTGAGCAATAAGAGGTTCTTGTGAGAAAAAGGATCCAAGGGTGGCGTTGTAGTGGGTGTCTGCTATAGGCCGCCTGACCAGGAAGAACAAGCGGACGAGGCCCTCTACAGACAGATAGGAGCAGCCTCGCGTTCGCAGGCCCTGGTCCCCACGGGGGACTTCAGCCACCCCGATATCTGCTGGAGGGACAACACAGCAGGGCAACCGTGCAAAGCTGACCCAACCACCCGCCCGCATTAGAACCAGTGCCACCAGATAAGCACGTAAGGCATTAGTAATCGGAGATTCCCTACTGAGAGGCACCGAAGCACCCATTTGCCGTCCAGACGATTTCTCTAGAGAAGTCTGCTGCCTCCCAGGAGCTCGCGTTCGTGGCGCCACCGAGAGGCTGCCGAGCCTGGTGAACCCTACAGATTATCATCCGCTCCTACTATTCCGTGTAGGGTCTGACGAGGCAACTTAGAACCCTCCAAAGAGACTATATGGCCCTCGGAGCAATGTTAAAAGGATCAGGAGCACAGGTGGTGGTCTCCTCTATCCTCCCAGTCAGAGGAAGGGGTCCAGGAAGGAGGAGACGAATTGAACAGGTGAACGCCTGGCTGCGTAGCTGGTGCCATACGCAAGGTTTTGGCTTCTATGATCGCGGATCTACCTTTGAGAAGCCGGGTCTGTTGGGAGCCGATGGGATTCACCTGACCAAGCGGGGCAAGAGGGTCTTCGCCAACAAGCTGGCCAGACTTACAAGGAGGGCTTTAAACTAGACTCAGCGGGGGAAGGGGATGGAGTTTTGAGCAACAGAGAAGAGCCGGGGGCTGCTGATGCGTTAGGAACCAACAGGGGAACACCTGAGAAATGCCGCAAAGGAATTGGGGCTCGATCCTCCAAAAAGGTGACGCGGTCGACAGCCCAACTGAAGTGCCTCTATCCCAATGCACGCAGCACGGGTAACAGACAGGAGGAGTTGGAAGCCACCGTGCAGCTGGAAAGCTACGGCCTAATCGCTATCACTGAAACTTGGTGGGATGACTCACGCGACTGGAGCGCTGCAATCGATGGCTATAAGCTGTTCAGAAGGAAGGAGAGGCGGGGGGGTTGCCCGCTATGTAAAAAAAAAAAAAAAGAAAAAAGAAAAAAGGATTGATTGCACAGAGCTGTCTTTGAAAGACAGCGATGAACAGGTTGAGAGCTTACGGGTGAAAATTAGAGGCCAAGCCAACAAAGGAAACCTCGTGGTTGGTGTCTGCTCTAGGCCGCCCGATCAAGGGGAGGATGTTGACGAAGCGTTCTTACTTCAACTACCAGAAGCATCGCACTCGCAGGCGAAGAGTAAAGTCAAGACCCTGAATTTTAGGAGAGCGAACTTTCGGGTGTTTAAAGAACTAGTGGATGGGACCCCCTGGGAAACTGCCCTCGGGGATAAAGGAGCAGAAGGGAGCTGGCAGCTCTTTAAGGACGTTTTTCTTAGAGCACAAGAGCTCCCGATTCCCACGCGTAAGAAATCAGGCAAGGAAGGCAGGAGACCAGCATGGCTGAGCAAGGACCTTCTGGTCGAGCTGAAGCGCAAGAAGGAAATGCATAGGCAGCGGAAGCGGGGACACGCATCCTGGGAAGAATATAGGGATGCTGCCCGGGTGTGTAGGGATGGGATCAGGAAAGCTAAGGCACAGCTGGAGCTGAATTTGGCAAGGGATGTGAAGAATCACGAGAAGGGCTTCTACAGGTGCGTTGGTCAGAAAAGGAAGACTAAAGAAAACGTACACACCACCCCCCCACCCACACCACCCCCCCCCCGATAAATAAGACAGGAGATCTAGTGACAACCGACACGGAGAAGGCTGATGAAGCATGGGCTGGATGAGCAGACAGTGGGGTGGGTTGAAAACTGGCTGAACAGCTGGGCCCAGAGGGTGGTGATCAGTGGCGTGAAGCCTAGCTGGAGGCCAGTAACTAGCGGTGCACCCCGGGGGTCAATACTGGGTCCGATCCTGTTCAACGTCCTAATTAATGATCTGGATGACGGGTAGACAGACTGCACCCTCAGCGAGTTTGCTGATGATACAAAACTGGGAGGAGCGGCTGATACACCAGAGGGTCGTGCTGCCATCCGGAGGGACCCCGACAGGCTGGAGAAACGGGCGGGCAGGAGCCTCGTGCGGTTCGACAAGGGGAAGCGCAAAGTCCTGCACCTGGGGAGGAACAACCCCATGCACCAGCGTATGCTGGAGGCCGACCGGCTGGAAAGCAGCTTTGCAGAAAAGGACGTGGGGGGCTCCTGGCGGACACCAAGTTGAACGTGAGCCGACAATGTGCCCTTGCCGCAAAGGCGGCTGAGGATATCCTTAGCCCGATATAGAGGAAAGCAGGGTTTATATATGTTACAATACAGTTGCGTAGACCACTCCAATTGCTCACTATCCCCGGGGGTGCAGGGCACCACAGACCACCCTTGGGCAGCTTTGGGGGCACTGCCTATTTTTCTAAAAGCCTCCTACCCAGCTTAGCGCAAATCCTATCTTGATCTGCCCTCCAGCCCTCAAGCCACCAGTGCTGAACACACGCTTTGTATTTTATTTTCTCCCAGGAGGCGTGCAGCTCAGAAACGTCTGCAATTGAAGTGGGGCTTTCAGGGAACAATTTCGAGCAACTTCTGTTGGTTCTGCGAAATGTTCTGAAAAGTTAAGGCCTGCCCTGCCCTGGCAAAAGCAGTCATTTGACTGGAGGGAGCAGCACCAAAAAGGCACCAGCACGTTTGGGGTGGACTTGATGCGGTAATAAATAACAATAAATAGTACTTCTAGCTACAACAGCCTCTTCTGAGACCTCGTTGCCCGCCCACAGGGTCGCAGCACTACACGGCACAGATCCCTCCGCGGACTCGCCCAACGTCTTCTCCCTCCACCCCCAGGTCGGATCCCTCCGCGCCCCGAGGGCACGCAAACTCCCTGAGCCCCGGTAAGCGCCAGGCCGACGAGGGCGGGCCCGCCGAGGGGGCGGGGACAAGCGAAAACGACAGGCGAGACAGCCAATCGAGACGCGGGATCGGCCGGCGGCGATCTGGCGGCCCAATGGGCGCCGCGGAGGGCCTGGCCGAGTGGAGGAAGCGCGGGGGCGACGACGGGCGTTGTCGTGGCTGACGAGATTATTGGGGCGCGGGCCGCCCGGCCCGGCGGCGCCGCTACTGTCTTCGGAAAGATCATCGGCAAGGCGCTTCCCCGCCAACGTCATCTACGAGGACGAGGAGGTAGCCGCGGCTTTGCTCTGTGCGCGGTTCCTCTTCCCTTCCCCCCCTCCCCCTCCCCCCGCGCTCGCAGGCACCCTGAGCCGAGGACCCGTTGCGCGGTGCCCGGGAGCGCGGCAGGGCGGGTGGCGGCGTTGCTGCGGGTGGGTGGAGGGACGGGGGACGGACGGGGCCTCTCTGGGTTGTGGCGCTCTCTACTGCACCATCCCTAAAACATCGCGCTTCTTCGGTGCCCCCCCCGGCTGCCGCGGCGCGTACTGGGTTGCTGGTGCTGTCCGGCTCGCCTCGGTTCGCAGCCCCACCGTGTCGTGTGCGCGCGCGCGCGCGCGTGCGTAGAGGAGGGCCTCTGACGGCAACGCACTTGGTGGCAGCCGCAGACGTTTGCCGCGTGATATCCCTTTGGCGCTGCAAGTCGTGCAAAGTTTGCTGCCGAGGGATGGGAGTGGTCCTACCTCGTGTAGGATGACAGTCTTGAAACCTTAGATTGAGCACACGCAGTCAGTCTCCTCGGGGATTCCAGGTGGGGGGGGGTGTACGTATGTAAACAGTGAAGGTCTGAGTAGTGACCGTAACGAGTTAGTTCTGCATAGGAGAAATGCAGGTCTTGATGTGCCTCGTAATAGCATTATAGAGATTTCACAGCTCTGCTGTGCTAGGCTTTGGTTCTGAGCCCCCAAACTGGATTATCAAAGCAAAGAGTTACAGCTTTTCTTATTTTTCTTAAAAAAAAAAAAAAAAAATCTAGAAACCGGTCATCCTGCAGGCTGCAAAAGCTTCCCAGACCTTGTTTCTGTGGTGAAGTGGGACCGTGGTAACAGCATGCTTGCAAGGTTCACGGATGCTGGTGCACCACAACGTGCTAGGAACTGGAGTGAGCTGCTTAGACTGTGGGGAAAAAATGCAGCCGTTACCTACACGATGTTAACTTTACGTTAGTATCCCGTATAATGTTTTTATTAAAACGCTGAAGATTAACAGTTAGGGACGTCTTCTGCTTTTGAAGGTAGGGTTTATGTGCAACATAGAAGACAGACTCGTACTATGCACTTGCAGGCTTCCTGTGATTACGCTTCTGTTCGATACTTGAGCTCCCTGTGCCATGGAAAACGAATGGCCGCTGATCTTCCACTTCACTAAATTCTTTGCTGATTCAGTTAAGCCATTTGTCTCCTGCCTCTGTGTGGACCACGTCGAATAGAAAAACTGCTTGGGAAATGATCGACCCAAATTAAAACATACCGGAGGTCGCTAATCTGAAGTACTGGCCCGTCTCCTTGCCCCCATCATCTTGCATGCTGAATCCCACTTCTGGAGGGGGCTCTGTAAATATGTTGTATTTTGTGTATAGAAAGTATTGATATCACGTAAGAAAAATCAACGTTTCGGCTTGTGTTTGGGGTATCTGGTAATCTGCTTCTGTACGAGTTCAGTGGGGCATATTGATTTGCTTAAGCTATCGCCTTTCTCTGAAGCCAATTACGTTTTAACTGTTTACTCTTCCTCCAGTGCCTTGCGTTCCATGATCTTTCACCCCAAGCTCCGACGCTTTTCCTAGTCATGCCTAAGGAGCCGATGATCAGGTTATCTGAAGCAGAAGATTCTGGTGAATCTGTAAGTACCGTGGAAGCTTTCTGTACGCTAAACTGTACCTGTAATTAGCTCCTAGTTTACTAGACTCTTTCCCGTCCCCTCTTTTCCTCTTGATAGGGCACAGTAGGCTATTTTGGGTTTTCTGGCGCTATAATCTTTTGCCTCTAGCTTGTAATGGAATTGAGCCTTTTGACTAAAAGCAGTGATATAAAGCGACGCTCATCCCTGGGTATGTACTTCTGGTGCAAAATGCAGTGTTGTTTTGGAGCGCAGTCTGATGCCTATTGTCATGGTTTAGAGCAAGAGTAGCAGTACTTCTTCTAATACGGAGAAGAGGGCTTGGGGTTTTTGGCAGGTCGGGGTGAGGAAGGGCAAAGCTGGTTGAGAGGTGCTGGATGCTTCGCTTTTGGCTATAAAAGTCAAGTTCAAAGACTCTGTAAACCCACGCAAAAGGCAGCCTAAAGTTTATTTTCCACCAGAATTGCTTACGTTGCCTGAAGACATAATGGGGGCTTTAACCCGGAGACAACCTTAGCTTCTGTGGCTGTTTTGTAGTCCGTTACTGTCTAGCTTGAAAAAAATTGCATAGCTCTTTTTTTTCCCTATGGTGTGCATAATCGGTCTCTGTAGCTTTGCTTGGAAAATGTCAGTTGCAGGCGGACGGACAGTAATTGGAAGCGCAGTGGTTGGATTGCTAGGAATTGGCTGACTGGTTTCTCTGGGTGGTCCTCCGCTCTCATTCCTTCCCTTCCTGCCCTCTCCCCTCTTTGTGCGTGGCTTTTTATCTTATTTATTTATGGTTTTGTACTTCCTTCTCCAGCTTCTCGGGCACTTAATGATTGTTGGCAAGAAGCGTGCTGCTCGCCTGGGCCTGACCAATGGATTCCGGACGGGTGTGGATGAAGGGCCCGAGGGTGGGCAGTCTGTCTGTCACGTACACCTACGTCTTCTGGGTGGCCGTCAGTTGGGCTGGCCGCCTGGCTAAGACTTTTGCGCCACAAGAGTTGCCGCACGTGTACAAATCGCCACTGAATGGATTTCGTCTGTTGCCCGTCAATCTAGCCACTGTTGATGTCTAATTTTTTGTGACGTGTGTCTGTGGAAGGCGATAAAAGCTTTGAGCAGCAGTTGCACAATAAAGATTTAGCATGGGGATATCATCTCTGTCTTGTGCGTCTTACTGAGGGAAATAGTTCTGCAAGTTAAAACGGTGTCTCCCCGGAGTGTAAGTATGTGGAATGTTTCAGTCTGTTAACAGTGTTCTATAGCTAGATGGTGATTTGCCCAGTCATTTGAAGCGTGACGCTGGAACCGCTTGGCAGTCTCCTGCGTCTTGTAGGAAGCAAGCTCTTGGCTTTTTGGAAGTGGTACGCAAATGTACATAAAGCCAGCGTAGGCTGCTGCTAAAACTTTAGAAAATACTGTATGTGACGCTACAGGCGTGCCATACAAGGGTGGCTTCGGCACAGTGCAACGTGTTGGAAGCATCCAACTCCTGTTGGAGCACTTTATCGATGGCTGTGTGATAAGGCCCCGTTGCTATCCCTTTTCTGGTGAGGAGGGATATGGTAGGAGAAAACAATCGGCCTGAATGGCAGCTGCGGTGCTTCCATAGCACAGTGGAATATCTCTTTTGTCAGGTTGGGTCAGCTGTCCCGGCTCTGTCCCCTCCCACCCTCTTGCCCACCCACCCCCAGCTTGCTGGCCTTTGGGGGCGGGGTGGTTGTGGAGAGACAGCCTCCATGCTGTGGGAGCACTGCTCAGCAGCAGCCAAAACATTGGTGCGTTATCAACACCCTTCTAGCTACAACTACAAGGCACAGCGCTATGAGGGCTGCTATGGGGAAAGTTAACTCCATCCCAGCCAGACCCAAACCAAAACTACATCACAGGGAGACGGCAACCTTCATCTTTCTTTAACAGCTATTAAAAAAGGGAGATGGGCATGGGAAAGCAGGGCCATCCTTCGTTGCCCTTGAACACGGTGCTACTGAGGCACCGGAGACGCCCACTGGGAGGCGTCTTCATCTCTTCTATATCCCCAAGCGATCAGGTGAAGTTTGGTGACACGGGCGCGTAAGTAACCCGAGGACTTCACCTTCATTTAATCTTCCCGGGGAGGAGATGGAAATGATTTACCCGAAGTAGATGGAAACTGACATATGATGTTTCCTTGAAACTGCCCTGGTGCAGTGTTTGCTTACTGAATGATTGAGCTAGGTAACATCTATTGTTCTGTCTGTGTAAACTCCCTAAGGTATCTAGAAGGCGTTCCCGCTTCTGGGGGCGGGGGAATTTTGAAGAAGCTGGGTATGGCTTATACGTTCAGAGAGACCGGGTGATTACCGTAGGTTCTAGAAGTCTGTGGCGCCTGGTGGAATTTATGTCTCGCCTCGCAGGCGACGTTGCCGATACTTTGCTCCAAACCAGAGAGAGCACAGGGTTATTAAACAGTGATCCACTGAAGAATCGTAGAATCCTAGAGCAGCCCGGGTGGGAAGGGACCTCGAAAGATCATCGGGCCCAACCTTTTTTTGTGGGAAAGGGAGCCTAGATGAGATTATCTAGCACCCTGTCCGATCGCATCTTGAAAACCTCCAGCGATGGGGACTCCACCACATCCCTGGGGAGGCTGTTCCAGTGGATGATTGTTCTCACTGTAAAAAAAACCCGTCTGTCTTGTATCGAGAGGAAACCTCTCTCCTGGTGCAACTTGTACCCGTTGCCCCTTGTCTCCTCCACGTGGCTCCTTGTGAAGAGAGAGCCTCCGTCCTCTTTGTAGCCACCCTTTAAGTACTGGAACAGTG
>NW_027441679.1:0-35657 GCF_964195595.1 Calonectris borealis
TAAACTTGGCTCACCTGATGCTCAGGGAGGATTATTCACCTGATGGCTTTGTATCAGCAGATGCAGACAGGGGCCGTATGGTGAGGCGGCTCTAACTCAGCCCAGCTGGGAGTGGAGCTGCAAGTGATCACTTATGTGTGTATATGCTATGTACTATATGTTCCCTGTGCAGAGCCAGGAGCAGTGCTGGTCCCAGCTCCTGCTAGTGGCACAGCCGGGAGCTACTCTGCACCCATGGCAGCGGGGAGGGCTGAGCAATGGCATCCAGCTGGCCTGCCGCCTCCAGGGAAAAAAGCTTTAGACCTATGCTGCAGTTCTGGCAACCCAAGAAATATCCCACATGCTCCTTCCCTGCTCGTTCCCAGGTGATTCATACTGCATCTTCTACTGTGTTCTTGCTCTTTCCTGGCTCATCTACACCAAGCAAGTTCAGTGAGGTGCAGAGAGCCCAGAGCTTGTGCTGGCCAAGCCAGCTCAGGACCTGGAGGAATGCTGCGCCAGTGAATCCCAGTGTGGCCATCACTGTTTGGCTACTCTGCTCCCTGACCCCAGACTAACAGCTCCACATAGTGCAGCATGGTGCTGTGCAACCAGTCTGCTGAGGAAGCATGACCCAACCTTCAAACCACAATGGCTAAAAATGTCATCTCTGAGGCATGTCTCTGGCTTGATTTTCTCTCTTCTACCATGTCTCTGCTGTTGGAGGTCCTCTGTTCTTTCACAGCCTCCAGACCAGGAGTCAAACCCTGCAGGAATATGGGATCCAGCAAGCCCATTCCTTTCTTGAATTTCATTTGGTTCCCAGGTATTTCTGGTCCACTGAGGAACATTGTGTCCCTCAACTTGACAGGTTGTGAGGTGCAAAAAGACACTGGTATCCTGAATATGAAAGGCAGAGGTGGCCTGGGAGAGGGAGGGCAGTGAGCTCATCTCTGCCTGGAAATGATTACACAGAAGTGTACATAGACTGCTGTGGTGGCCCCAATACTCTGTGACAATCAGGAGGCCTCTGGTACACACAGCTGTAGGATGTTTTATACAGAAATGGTTTTTTTAAACTTTTAAGAGCTTTAAAACATGGTTTTCTTCCTGTTCTCTATTTCTTCTCCCTGGGGCTGGGTAACAGCAGGTTCTTCTGGCAACATGAGTCCAATTGTGCAGGTTTCAGAAGGAGAGAAAAATGGTGTATAATCAATTGTATATAATAAAACTCAGGGGTGAAAAAGCTTTTTCCATGCTGCACAATATCAGCATTTTGCAATTGGACACTGTATTTACCAAGGCTAGAAAGAGAAGATGCCTTCCAAGGAAGAGTTTGGGGATTTAAAATGTCAGAATGCAACTTGCAGGATGCAAGCTGGGTTACTGGAACCTGTCGCAGAGTATTGGTTGCCCCACACATCAAAATGAAGCCATTTAGGGGTGGAAAAGCCCCTTGCAAGTGGCAAAGAAGCAGCTATGCAACAGCATGGGCCCATCTCACCTGAGGAGGAAGCCGATGAAGGGAAATCCCTTGGAGTGCCCAGTCCCAGACATTGGCTGTGCAGATCCCGTAAATGGAGCTGAAGGAATGGAGCCATCGGGGTTGGATAGACTGGAGGTGCTGCAGCCAGCCCTGCAGTGCAGGTGCATGGACTTCCCATGGTAGCTGGCTGCTTGTTGCAGGCAGGATGGGACATACTCACCTGCCTCGCTCTGCTGGGCCTTCACCAGCTCAGGCTCTTCCACAGCTTTGCTTTCTTACCTCAACTTCTCACAGAGCTCCTGTCCAGCTCCCAGCATATCCTGGTGAGGCCAATGTGTTGTCCAGTGGTCCTAGCGATGTGGTATGGCACCATCACCTGCCCATTCATCTTCTTCATAGGTTTCTCCGCCTCCTCTTGGTAGTTGAAGAGACCCTTGCTGACAGTGCAGGTCATTCAGATGTTGTCACTCATGGGGATGGTGGTCACCGTAGGACCAGGGGCTTTGAGTGCTGAGTCACCTAACAATTTCTCAAAGGTCTTATTGCTGAAAGCCTTCCTGGTTTCAATCGAGATGATTGATTCTCACATGGTGCCACTCTTCTCCTGACGCTCTCTGATGTTGCCATCAATTATTTCCTTCACAGGTTGGAAAGAACCACCTGATCTCCAGATCAGGCATGGCTCTGGGACCTCCCCCTATCACCTCACTGGCGGGGGGATGTAGTTCAGCAGCTTCATATCTGCCCTCCTATTTCACCTTCCCTCCTCAACCGGACTCAAGCTGGCGGGGGAGGATTGCTGTTGTTCAGGAAAAAAAATGGAGTTTTTTTTCCTCTCTCTTTTGTAGTAACTAGAATAATATAGATTATAAAGGAAAAAAAAGTAGGACGAAGATATATGGGAATGATGGAGGAATCGTACACAAATCACACCTTTATATACTGCACACAGTAAACATACAGGCGTGGAACAGAGTCAAGATTTGTGAGAAGCTTAGCCATGTCCTGCACAGGGGACAGTTTTTTAATTATTTGGTGGAGTGACTAGCTGTGATTTGCAGAGAAACCTGTGAACGAGACATCTGTCTCCCACTAAACGAGGGCCATCGGTGGGGTTAGGTACCTATTCTTTTTGAAAAGGAGCCCATGGCCATGTCCTAATGCATGTGGTTTATAAATGAAGCAAGCAGGAGCCAGGCTAGGGTTCAAGCACCGCGAATGAGTTCCCACCTCCTGTCTCCTTGCTGCATGATGCAGGTATCCATTTAACTCCTCTGCCTCCTTGTAAATAGCGATACTGATGCTAAGGAGTCACACAGGTGGTGTGGGATATCCTGGGCTGTTGTACATGTCTTGCCTTGAAATCCTGGGCTGGATATTGCTCGCTGGCATTGCCCCTCTCTGCTGTTGGGCCAGGTCTCAAGGCAGCAAAGTATGTCCATAGTCAACAAGATTTTAGTTTGAGAATGATCCCTGGAAACTGGATTATAAGTATTTTGCTGAACATAAATAGGACATGATGGTTTGGTCCCTTTGTTTACACGGATAAGTATGTGTCCGGGGTGCATGTAATTGTGTGTTGTATGTGTTCATGGTATGTGTAAAATAAACCCATACACACTGGCATAGATTACCTAATCACTCCGTTTGTGAATGAACTATGTTTCATAAAAATACGTAGCACCACAAGAATTGATAACAAAGGCACATTGCCACAATGAACATTTTATGCAAGCTTATAGGCATAATGTAATGAACAAAGCGAGAGGAGAAACACCGAGAACAATATCTTCATTCTATCAGCAGTTAACTTCAGTCTACTTATATATGATCAAAGACTACAAATATAGTTTAAACAGCATGAAATAATCGCCAGGTTTGCAACGTGAAATAATTTTAGAAAAAAAAAAGAAAAGGCAAAACATACCACGGGCTCAATGCCACGATGCAATGAGCGTGTGGACTCATTTTGTGATGAACAGCCAAGGAACGGCAGCAGTAGGGAAATGAGGCTAGAGGAGCTAACCTCCCTCCTACCTCCTCTTTGAAGATTTCCACATTCTGGGGAGAGGATAATGAAAATATTTTACCTCCTCTATTACAGAGGTGTCAGTGGACCAAAAAAAAAAAAAAAGCCCAAACAGAAAAAAACCAATAATGTATCATAATGCAATTGCAAGGCAGATGTTGGAGGGAGGGCAGGGTTTCTCCCTCAGACTGCAGTGGCGGAGAAGAGCTCAACCAAATGCACATAAAGAGCAGTTGAATTATTCACAAGGGGATAAAGGGTACCAAAACCCACTCCTTGCAGCCTACAGCGAGTGTCTTGTGCTTTTCCCCTCCTGTTTACCTTGCTTGCCATGGCACCTCCTTCCACTCCAAAATCACAGAGATGAGTTTTTCTGTGGCCTCTCCATATCCAAACCTGCCAAAGAGCACAGATTGACATCCCTGCCCGTGGACCTAAGCCAAACGCATCCCTTTCCTCCACTTAGCTCTTTTGACCCCCCCTGCCCTCCACCCTTTCCCCCAACAGGCCATTCTGCACCAGTTGCTAATTCTGCAGTAGTGCTCGGTGGGGGAACCTGAGCAGAGGAGCTGCCCTGGGGGTTTCCCATGTCCCCAGCAGGTCCCTGCACAGGGGTGCAGCTGGGCAGGCAGAGCTGCGGGAGCAAGAACAACCCTCCTGCCCACCACAGATCAGCCTGGGCTGGAGGACACAGCCCTCCTCCAGGACTGGGAAATGAGGGCTTGGATTACAGCTGCTAGTGAGGAGGGTTGGCATCCTTCTGTGTTGTTTCAGCCAAATGAGGGACCTCCAGGTCAAAACTGACCACAACAGAAGCAGAAGGTGTTCAGTGACAGCCACATTTTCACACATGGTGCAAACATCAAGGCGGGAGGGCTGTTGCTCCATCCCAGCATCCTCAGTTACAGGGAAATGCAGTTACATCTGTCATTGTAGGTAGCAATGATTACAGTTAAGGCTGTTTAATTTTTTCCATTTAGTCTCCTGTTTTCAGCTGCTGTTGCTTCTCAATAACTAAATACTTCACTTGAGATCCTCAATGTTTATCTTCTGCCTTAGGGTGAATTCTGCTGTTCTTTCTGAGTTTAGTTGTTTGTTTTGGTTTTTTGTTGGTTTTTTTTTTTCTCTTTTTTTCCAAGGACAGCAAAATGCCCCAGCCTTTTGCAGTTTTGAATTAGTGTTGCTAATGCTAAAAATTAGCTCCAGCAACTGTCAGTTTTAACCCTTTCATATTTCATAATTAGTATTTTACCATTTAGGAGTGCTCATGTTTGATTGGGGGGAGAAACATGGAATTTGGCAGATGGACAATATCGGAGGGGGACAGTTACTGTTTTCTGTCCCCAGTAAAACATATTTAGGTGCAGCCACATTGCAGCATTGCCCTTTGCACACCCTCAGTGAAGCAGTGCAGATGCCACGCTGCACAAATCCCAACCCCAAACACCAAAAATCCCAACCGCCAGACACCACCAACTCTGAATTTCCAAGAAGAGCCAGCGGCCATCCCCTTTTGACCCCGAGCTGGTTTGGAAGCCACAAGATGGCCGTGTGTTTTACTCGCTGCTCTTTCACCAACCAGCACGAATAATTCTGTGAACTTCACAGCCCTTATTACCGAGCACGGCCTAATAATGTCATCTCAGGAGGCAAGTAATTGCAGTAATTAAGAGGTTGCACAAGGTCACTTGAGGCAGGGCTGGGAATACAAGCTTTTGTCTCTCACCCCGCTGCTGCGCCCTACGAATATGCACGCTGCAGCCTCACGCTGTCTGCAACCATTGGGCCTGACTCCCTTTCAAAACCAGGAATAACAGTCTGGAGTGATATCAGCAAAAGTGGCTTTGAACCTCCTTTCTCCTTTCCCTACCCAGAAAGTCTCCTGCTTTATAGAAATAGTTTGAAGTTGATGCATTTTGTGGGAGGCGGCTTGGAGATGTATTGAGGAGGAGGAAGGAAGATCATCGGTGTATGGCAGGAGATGCTGATTATCCCAAACTGCTGTCCTTGCTTTAAGAAATCTGCAGTGTTTTACATGAAAAATGTTTTATACTGCACAAAGTGTATAAGCCCTTTCCTATCAGGCCCTTGGTACATACATACATATGGGAAATGGGCATCAGATTCCATGGACTTCATTCCACAGGGGCTTTTCCTAATTTTTGATGGCTCAATTTTGCCCCTTTCAGGCTGTCTGAAGCGTGTGGCTGCTTGTCTGTCATCTGCCCATGACTTCATTTATGGGACAGCGTGTTCTGCGGAGAGGGAGGAATGACAGGGAGAGTGAACCCACCACCCGGCATCGCCTCTCTCTGCATCCCTCTAGCTGATGGAGCAGATGAGAGATGCGGTGAGTTACATAAATGTAGGAACCAGAAACTTAATGAAATGGCTCTAAATGTGACAGCATTCATGAAAAGATTAATTACCAGGAGTAAAGGGGGAAGGATGCCAGGAATTGATAGGATTGGTACCAATACCAAAAGCCTGCTGTGCTAGTAGAGCCATAATATGCGGTCCTAATCTGTGGGCCTATTGTTTTTCTTACAGAAACAACAGGCTTCAGCCAATGATACAAAAGGGGCTACATTACAGTTTCTGCAGGAAAAACAACAACAGCCATTAGAAATAATTACCTTAAGACAAATCAGCAAGCAGAGTGTGGCACACACTAATATCCTCCCAAGCATGAGTCTCTGGGAAGAGAGGGACTGTTGCTGTATTTATCCCAGTGGTCGCACAAATGAAGGGAAAGAATTAGAAAGAAGAAAGTGGGAGAGAGTGAGAAACAAAATGAGATAAGGACAGAAAGAGTGAGAGAAAGAAATGGCAGGTTTTCCCATCAGCGACCAGTCGGTGCTCTCTTCCCTGGCATGAACATGTCAGAGGACGTGCGCTGATGTCTCCCTGTTTGCACTCTCCCTATGCAATTTCAGCAGAAAAGGGTGAATACGGATTCATTAGGATTTGCTGGTTAGGCCCTCAATTTGCCAGGGAGTAATTAACTATGAGGAAGGGAAGCAAAGAATCAAACCCAGAAACTCTCTTAAATGAGATCATTATTACTGTTGTCTAGAAAGACCTGCCCTCTCTACTTCCCCCGAGGCAAAGGAGTCTATATTTTTAATTTGTTCTTGCCCATCTTCTCTCCTTGGCAGAATTGATGTATCTGACATATGAAATCACAAACTAACCCGTGGCAGGATAAAAATGGAAAAGCCCCATTTTGCAGTGGGATTAGACGAACACATTTGACTAATGGCAATTTCCTGCTGCATTTTATGTTGACTGTGATTCTGCAAAAACTTTAAACTCAAATTTCAGATGACACTGAAGACACTGAGAACATTGTATTAACTCCCAGTACAATGAGGTTTTACAGGATGCTGCCAAATACAGCATTTCCCTTAGACAGCATTTCCCTCTGTATTTTGAGTTATTTGTATGTGTAAATATATCGTATATTTTGATATATGCATGCCGTTTCTCTTCGATTGGTATGTGTATGTGTACTGATCGGTATTGTATTTTAACTGTAATGATAGCATATAAAATACATGTACAAATAAGTATAATTTTATATGTACAAATATAAATGAATATATAAACAAGGACTTCATCTGTGCATATGAATAGATCTGGGTGTAGCAATCTCTGTAAAGACACCTGCCACCATGCGTAATGGAGACTACTTTATGTAAGAGAAATATAGATAGGTATCCAAACAACTGTCTATTGAAAAGGACGTATCTATAGCTATCTCACTTGTAACAAAAAATACACAACATTGTGTAACATCTACAGTGTTAATACATAACATATGGTGTCTGTTTCACATGCTAATAGTGACTTCTTAATTTGAAGTCAGCCCCAATGAACCTAAATCCGTGCTGTCTCCAGGATTAATTATGAGTACTAGACTGTGATACCAAGCCTCTCTTCTTGATAAGCTTTATAAACTAGGTTTGCCCACAGGATAAAATAGCTCCTGAGTGCTGCCATATTTAACCTATACACGACCTGCTGGTACATCTTTTGGAGAAAGCAAGCAACGTGATAAGGTATTTGGTTTTATCGTCAGGCCATGGGCACTACCAGAGTGAGAAATACAGCATTTATGGATGTTGACATTAATTACCGAGCCCCAGATACCTATTTAGCATAAACCTTGGAAATGCTTTATTTAACACGCAAACATTACTTGAAAAGCAGGGAGACAGGTCCAAATGGAGTGCAGCATCATGAGGTCCATGGCTCCCATATTAATCAATAGTCTTCTGCACTTGCATTGCTTCTCCTGCCCACAGCTCCTCCTGGTGATGCTTCTCTGGGCTGGGGTGGGGCGTGAAATCCTGAGGGACAGGAGAACACAACTGACCATGCGTGGGTTGACCTGAAGGTCCATCTAGTAGAGATGCTTAGAGAAAAACCATAAAAACAAGGTCAGCCCTCCCCCTTATCGCCTCCATTCCCTGCAGCACTGAGCTTCCCAAGTCAGAGGCTGTATCTTTTTTGCTAAAATAGCCCTGGCTGGTGTTCACTGCATGAATTTGTCTACAGCTTTCTCAACCTGTTTGTGCTTTGATTTCCACAGAGGAGAGGGGGGTATACAGCAAGCGAGTGCTCTCACTGGCCCAAGGTAATTTCGTAGCAGTACAAAAGCCCTCAGTGTCACTTTAAATAGGTTTAGGTGCAAAGATCAGAGTCTATCCTAAGCACAGCTATAATATTCTTCCTTGGAGAAAACAGCTTCTTGATGCCCATGAGGATCCTGCTGCGGTGAAGACATTAGAGCTAGTTTTCTCTAAAATACGTATGCTTGGATGGTCAGGTGGCTGCAAGTTCATCTTCTCTTCCTTGACAAATAGACCCGCTCAAAGAATTGAAACTTTCTTTCTTTTTCTGATTCTCTTTTATTAACCTCAGGTTTTTAAATTACTGAAAAATATTTTTAAAGTGGTTTTCAAGGTCACTGGAAAACTGCATTTTTGAAGTGTCCGTAGAAAATAACCAACTTTCAAACCACAAAAACGGTGATATTTATTTTTGAACCTGTGAAACCGGTGATAAACCCAAGCTGTTTACATTAGTTTGAAATCTGTTTTCCTGGTTTCGGCCAGCCATGGCCCTTCTGCAGCTACTTTCCCTCCAGATAATTTGCCATTCCCACTGCAGCGTAAATTCTTCTCCAGACAGTAATGCGGTGGCTGCCAGCCCTGCCACCAAAATGGCCCTGTCTCACAAGCTAAGTCGGATCAGCCTGAGACAGGATTTTCATGACACAAACTGTCTGTCAGGGGTGCAGAACCGGGGGAGCAGGGTTTCCAGGGGTAGCGTTCACATCTGTGGTTTGGTATGAAGCTATTGCCCCTGGCCAGTGCCTGATGCCGTGGTATTGCGTGCAATCATCTTCCAGAGAGACAGGAACAATCATTTGTAATAATTAACAATCCCAGAAGAGTTTTCATGAGAACTGATGTGTTTATCTGTCATGCCCTGGCTAAATTCCAGCAAGGACTACATGACATCCTGCCTCTGTAATTGTATTTCATCCACCTAAATTTTCCTGCAATCTTGATCAGGAAAGGTAGTCTTCATTATTCCTTGTCTAGCAGCTCTTGCACTGGGTTGCTGCATTCAGAAATAGCTGCTGAGCCAAAAACGTTTCAGTTACAAGTGATCAGTATTGCAAATTCTTCTGATTTTATGATGAGTCTTAGGATTTTTAGTATTTTTCCTAAAGCCTCAGCTGTTGGAGTCATTATGAAGCACAAGGATCTCACTTTTCATGTTTTTAAGTAAGTGGCTAGCCCTTGTAGTTGAAAACACGAGGCACGTTTACCCTAGAGGCTGAGAAGCCAGATGGTGGATAAAGAAAATGCAACAATTTTGGGTTTTAATCTCATGATTTTTTAAGCCAATCTCATAATTTTGGGGAGCTGGACTCACAGTTTGTGAATGTTTGCAGTTGGCAATACTGACTGATCATAATGTATCTCTTGTTTATCAAACAGGAGTGCCGCAGAGCTTAATTAATTGCTGATTTAATTCACGTTTGCCAAAAGCTTTGAAATCCTTGGATTCATTGAGTTCCTTTTAGGACAAAATACAATTTCCAATGTTAAATCTGCTCAGATACGCTACTCTGGAAATCTCTCAGTAGCCAGCAGTTCAATCTAGCTGGCAAAATGCATTGCTGTAGCATTCTCTCTGAGGAAACTTTGAAGACCCCATTCCCTGGAAGCAGAGTTACCATACATGACCACAAGATGAACAGTGTCTTTCCAATGGGCTTTCATTTAGTATCATCCAAAGCGACAGCTCAAATTGTCCTTCCATCTTACCCACCGCTGGACTGAAGCAAACATTAAGCATTTAGTAGAACTGGTTCACTTGGTGGGATGGCTGTTCTGTAACGAGACACCACCTCCCCACCATCCCATTGCAAACCAAATGCAGGCTTGGTAGCCAGATATTTATATGACATAAAGTTATTACTACTTAGGAAATATTTGCATAGAATAAGTAGCTCCTTATAACCCTTCACTAGACATCTTAGAAAAAAGGACAGGCTTTGCTCAGACTGGGTTTGTTTCCTCCCAGGGCTATTCAGGCAGCTGGGGCATGGAAAATGGTGTGTCACGCAGTAAAATAAGGTGCCTCATGCTAGGCCTGGTAAGAATGTCTCTTAAGCCAAAATAATGCTGGGTCTTATTTACTTGACAGCTCAGACATTAATTTAAGACAGGCACAAATGAATCACCAGCCATGTTACAGTTGCCTCGTTGGAATCCCTCTGCTATAATCTCATAGTTTTTTCACCTAATTAATTTCCCCTTTCCTTGCACCAGTGTTTCATGAGTGTATCTTGTTTGGAGGAGATTAAGAGTCACACACTTCATTAGCAAGGTGTAAATTATCAGAGAGACCCTCTCCATCCACCTGCTTAATTGGGTTAATGAAGCGTCTCTGTGGGCCCTGGTAAGACAGAACTGCTCTCTGCTCCCTGCAGGCGTTACAAGGGCTGTTTGGAAAATAGATGGAGACCTTAAAGTTCCTTTGTGCTTTTTGAGAGTTGCAGGCATTTAATTAAAAAAAAAAAAGGAAGAAAAATAGCTGAAGTTGACACAAATTGCAAGATAAAACATTCCCATCTGTAAAATTACAGTCATAAATATCGCTCAAATCAGTCTGTATCAGAACTTTCTTATGGCTAATTCCTAATTAATACTACTTCCTAATTTTTTCTCTACCTAAAACACCCAGATTGCATTAATATAACACATACAGAAATACCATTAATGTTCAGTTAAATGGTTAAACTGGTGTGGAGGCCACAGCAATGCAAAGGTAAAAATGGGGCGCATGTTCAGTCTCCAGTCGTGCGATGTGGGGCGCAGACAGTTCTGGGCAGTGCCGCCAGAGGGATGGGTGCCCCTCGTTCCTGTTAGAGCTGACGCGACATGGAAACCAGGTCCCTTTATCTCTGCACATCCCCATCTCATCTCTGCTTGGTTTTTGGAGACTGTTCTTGCAAGGGAAAGTGATAAAACTCATATCAGGTGCATACATTACAGCACATCCCCCGAACAGGAAATTTTAAGCTGATATTGGAGATTATTTGCACTGCAACTCTCGGCTGGGAAAGTCACGCTCTTCCGATCTGGTACAGAAATACAGCGTGATGACTCATGAGCGCTGAGCACATCAGGGCGTGCATTGATGTCGCTTGTGGGGTGAGATGGGCTCAGCGCTGCTGAAAACTGAAGCTGATGCTGAGCGAGGTCAAAGCATCATGAATACTGAAGCTCTTTAAATGTACTTGCAGGCTCTTTCTCATGAGCAAGTCATTGAACTTGGACTCGTGCAGCCAGAAACAAATCCATCAGCAGTCCCGAGCCTCAACCGAATGGACAATTTGTGCACAGAAAATGAAGAGAAAGTCTGTGGGTAAATTATTTGTCACAAATTATTCACCCAGCTCTACCTGACAGAGCAGCGTTCTGCGTTTGATCTCTGTGAGCGACTGTCGCAGGAATCAAAGGGAGTTTTGTCAGGGGATTAAGTGCAGAAGATGTCGTCAAGAACTACATTAAAGATAAGAAATCCAGAGTGTGGCCCAAAGTGCCTAATCCCAGCACAACCAGTGAATTATTAAGTTGGTCATTTGACAGAAGGAGGAAAAAAAAACCAACTGTTTTTGAGACTGCCTAAAAAGAACTTTCTATTAAAATACAGCAGTTGCATAACGAGAAAGCAACGTGCGGTTCCAGCATGAGAGCTGGGCTCTCGCGCCAGTCACTGCAGCTATGGAGTGACGGCAGAGAAACAGCAGCTTCCAAGAGCTGCCCCTTTTCCCAGGTGTAGGACTTCAAACCGCCAGCTCCCACTGCCAGGGGGAAAGCATAGTTTTGAGGTATCAGCAGTAACTCACCTTCGGAGTTTTGAGATGTGCCTGAGACACCTGGCTGATCCCAAACTGATCCCACAGGAGGTCCATCCTACTTATAGTGTCTCCATGCCTTGTTGGTAAAACAGGGATAATGAGATTTCCCTTTCTGCCAGGAGCACATAAATGTTTTGTAACTTCTCTGCTAGTGCCATGCTGCCCAAGGGAGCCGGAGCTGGTATAGCAATATATATTATCGAAATGCTATTGGGAAACCGAAAGAGACATAGGATGGGGCAACGCATGTCAGCCTCTGTGGTGGCTTGGAGATATAGGAAGGAGGTGTTTGGAAGCAGCCTTGGGAACACCCTGTTCCCAAGGGACAGCCATTGCAGCAGTGTCACTGGAAATCAGTCACTTCATTAAAAACTGCTCAAGTTCCCAAAATGTGATCTCCTGTCTTGTTCTTACCCAGCACAGAGCAGAAGAAATGTGATGGATGCCACCATTCAGTGTGAGCCACGGCAAGCACAGGATAATGACAGGCAGGAGAACATTCAACAATTAGAGAAGAAAGCAAACAGGCGGGTCTCAGACCACTGAAAATGCTGGATTTCTAGACAAAGAACTTCCTACAAGCACAGGAGCGTCTGCATAGGCAGCTGACCATGGGGGTGAATATGAGAAAACAGAAATCTTAACAGTCTCATGAGGAAAAGGGAAAAGGAGTGAGTGAAACACCATCTCCAGGAATCCCGCCAGGGATCCTGGAGCAGCTGATAAAGGTATTTGATGAGCTGCAGGAACGCCGGCAGAATGAGATATTGTTACATAAAATCAAGAGGAGGGGAGGCAAGAGGTACTTGCATTACAGAGGTGGGAACTCTGGCATCGTAACGTTGCCTTGCAGACACCACCGAGTCCCTAATTAGGGGCAGGCTTACCTATGAGACATGGCCAGGGTGCGGGACAGGGTGCTGAGCAGCAGAACCAACCCCACAGCAATGACTCCAATTAGGAAGGGCAGCATCAGGGTCCCACGTATGACACAGAAAGCAGAAAGCAAAAATGCTCCACAGGAATGATGGGGAATGGAGTCACTTAACACCTCAATGCCACCACTACTGGGAAATGTGAACTAAGGACGCAGTGAAGAGGAAAACGTCTGTGAGATACACTGCCACTCCAACGTACAACGGGCACTGAGACCGTCTCCGCTGTCCTTGGGCCAGTGTGGTGCAATGGGAATCCCTCGCAACTGTCCCAAAGGACTTCCAGACACCATGAAGGATCATTAGGACATGTTTGGTGTAGAAGAGGGGTGGGTCCAAGAGAACAATGCCCAGCTCAGCAGCTGCCAAAGGAGTTGGCTGGAGGTCAAGGCCCACGGATGTCCCTGCTATGGGACACACTATGGGATTGCTCAAAAGGGCTTCAGAGCTTCACAAAACAGAACAGAACAGAAGACCATCTGGTCCTACCACTGCATACAACTGGCTATTAGTTATAACCCCTTATCTTCCAAATCAAGCCAGTGATCAACTTTAAGTAATCCATGTTCTGGAAGATGTATTTCTGTGTTGTGGACACAAAGCAGGAGAGAGCAGTGCTCCAGGGAGCTGAGGCAAATTATCCCTCGGTCCGCTGGAGGTCTGGGCTCGCGCGGGAGGTGACAGCGATCCCCCAGGCTCCCTTTCGATCACAGACACAAGTTGCTACAAGGGACAGATAGGAAAAAAACTCTTCTCCATGAGAGCAGTTAAGCCCTAGGGCAGGGACAAGAGAAGCTGAGAGGAATCTCCATCCTTGGAGATATTCAAAATTTGACCGAAGCACCGTGGTTTAACTTTGAAGTTAGCTCTGCTTTGAGCAGGATCTAGGACTGGAGACCTTCAGAGGTCCCTTTAAACTTGAATTGTTCTATGCCTTTTCCGTTCTATGACTATCTAGTTTATGCAGAATATTGTCTAACAAGGAAATATTGTCTAACAAGAAGCAGCCTACGTGAATTTGTCAAGAACAAATTAGTAGTTGTAGGGAGCAACTACAATGTACTGGGCTGCTCCATCCCAGGGGAGAGGTTACTGCCTCTCACCTGCTCCCTACGCCCTTCCCTGGATATTCCCATCCCCTCAGAGATCTGCTGGCACAGCTCCACGTGCAATTGGTCTCCAAGCTATCAGAGTCACCCAGGCTACTAAAATGCTTCCATTAAAAATATGTGCATGCAGAGAGGGCATAACTCGTTAGCACACAGCAGCTAGAGGAGCATGCGTGAGTGCTGCTGATGGCTGCCAATCTGTGAAAACACACGTGGGAGACACTGAAAAGGGGGAGGTGGGAAAGAACCTCGTGACCCTGTTTGTCGAAGCAAAGCTATGGACAGATCTGCTGAAAGGTGAACCAGCTTGGGTTTGTTTGCTGACACCTCGCTGCTTGGATACTCAAACCTTGCAATCCTCTGCCACCCTTTGGCAATAGCACAGTCACGTCTGCCTTGCGTCCCTCTTCTTTATGTTTTTTTTGTAATTCAGTTGACAAGATACTCTTCCAAAACAATGGCACACTCATGCCTGTCCTCACTGAAAGCAAATGATTTACAAATAAGCTCAACTTCCCACCACGTTAGGGCGAGGGTCTGTAAATCATCACTCTATACATGAAGATTTGCTTTAGTGAAAGTTCTGGTGAAGCATGTATCCTGCTTGGGTTCAAATAACTGGGGAGGACTGAACCGCTGTCCTTGCCTCTCTTCTGATTTGCACTGCTTCAAAACATATCAGCTGCTAGCGCCACGCTAGCGCCTGGGCCAGGAATATGGGGTATCGGAGAAGTCCCTTTCTTCCAATGCTGAACAAGGGACTAAATGGAAAATGACCTCTAAAAGACCTTTAGATCTCTTTCCAGCCCTCTGATTTTTCCTTATGGATGAAAATAAAACAGTTTGTGTTTATCTCTCTGCATCCTGTCCTGACGACATCTGGAGGAGGCTTCCAGTCATCTCAGGTAGTGGGGGCACGCACTGGCTGCATCCACTGGGACGCAATCAGGAAGAAGAGATGTGGTGTAAACAGCAGCAGTCTGCGTGGGTTTTGTGTTTTAACGGGTTCAAGAATCGGTGTTAGCATATGCTAACCACTCTTTGCAGGGTGATCATTATGCAAATGCCTACAGTAAACAGGTAGGAAATTAGATCTAATCAGGACAACCCCCTCCCTCCCCTCTCCTGACGCAGGAAAGTTGACTCGATAGCATTGCTCTCGGTACAAACCAAGAGAAGGCTGAATTCCAGCCTGAAACCTCAGTTTTTCATTTGTCCTTTTGTTCTCATGTGTTTGGTTTCTTGCATAAGTCACTGGAAACGTAAGGGAAGCTTTGTGATTGCTTTAATTTTAAAGCTCCCAGAACAGGCTGGTATGGCTGGATCTAGAATTAACACCGCTTGTGGATTTCTGTGGTTTGAAGGCAAGTAAAAAATAAGCATATCATGCTTGGTCTCCATGAGTAATTTGACTGTGTATAATATCTAATCACTGTCTATTAAACTGCGGTGTGAGTAAAGAGCCTGTCTGTTAATACTGGTGGGGACAGTTACAGCCACAGATTCCCAGTATGAGCCCACAAGCATCACTGGATTCTCTGATTATCAGCAGACCTACACGTCTGCGGTGCTGCTGGGGGGTCACGCAGCTGATTTCTGTCTCACGCTCCCTCTCCCCATGCAGCTCAGCCCATGTCCTGCATTTGCAACACCTCAACTCCTTCGTGCCCAAGTGCCAGACACAAGTGGTTGATTTGCCCCATGCTCCATCGAGGGGCTGTGTCTGACACAGGAACACCAACCTCGTGGCTCATCTCATCCAACCCCCCTACATGTGACCATGTGTAGCATCACCCAGATGGACTGGGGGAAGACCCCTTGTTTGACCCTGCGGCCTTGTCCTCAGCCCAGCAAGCATAACGCCCATGGCCAAACTCTCTTCAGGCTCCCTTGCCCGGCACCTTATCATCCTGACACCAAAATTGCTCACAAACATAGCACAGACAGGACTAATCCTCAGGCCAACGCAGACTGCAAAGAAAATTGCTTCTGCCCCTACCATCAGTGGTCCTCCAGGCCCTGCCAGCAGTAAGCACTGCCCTTGTCCCTGGGTCCTCTCCACTTGTCCCCTTCCCGACTGGACTAAGGATACCCTCTACAAGGCTCAGCTCCTGGGTTTAGAAAATCTCAGCCTCCCAGAAGTCTTAAAAAGGACCAGACATCTTCTTGCAGCAAATATTAAAGGCTGTGGCCAAGTAATAACAACTGTTTGCTGCAGAATCTATGCAAAGGGTGAGGCAATTAAGGCACTGCAGACAGAAGAATAAAAGCCACATAGATGGCTCCTCAGCCATGAGGGCCTTCGTGCATCGTATGTAGGCCCCAGGACATATATGTGAGAAATGGGTGCTGCAGGGTCACCCTGGCAGGGGGGGACTTGCATGTCCCTTGGCACCCCAGGATGCTACTCGATGCTCTTTTTGCCTTTGATTATTGCAGTCTGACCCGATGGTATGGCGGTGAGGGAAGCCTCAATAGGCCCTCACTTGTCAGTGATGCCATCAAAATAGGAAATTAAATGGCAGAGACTAGGATTTTCCCTGGGAAATTAGACATATAGGGACTATTTTAATATGGTTGCATCAATACAAGTAACTAAATACATGTAATGAGGCTCTAATTTTGGTCTCAGTTATATAGGGACCAGGGTGATGCCAGAGGGTGACCTCTGCATCTGCACAGTTGTTCCCACCAAATTCCAAATAGCTCCAGCACACTGTTTATTACTAATTTTCAATCAATTCACCACCATCCCTTGTGATGTCACAGACTTGCAGCAGACCTGGAAGATCCATTCAAGCATTGGCACCCCATAAAATGCTGAAGGCCCCTCCCCAAAAACACAGGGAAAGAGACTCAGATCTCTCTGCAGTGACCCCTTCTGCAGTCACCTCTCTCCCTGTTGATATGGGAGGCCATGAGTCAGAAACGAGCTTTGGCAGCCTTTAGCAGTTTAATTCGCCCCTGGCATTACCTGCCAAAGAAGGCGGATAGTTTGCACACCTGGAGAGGTTGGCACTGTGTCCCCGGTCCCCACGGCAGGGAGGCAGCGGGAGAGAGAGTGGCCAAAGAAAGAGCAGAAAGAGCCGTGGCACAGCAGGGCTGACCCAAACTGCTCCAGAAAATTCTTGCAAAGTGTTTCCCAAGACTGGGTTACCTTAGGGATCCCAGCATTGTGCTAGCAGTGGGAGAGTGCCCTTGTTCCACTGCAGATGGCCTCTTCCATGCACATGGGAAAGGCCAGACACTGATGGCGTGCTGTGCTTCTGCCACACTTGTCTTGGATGAGCTATCAGCCTGGAGGTCCTACAGCCTGGAAGTGCAACTGTAATACAAACCTCAGCAGCACAGGCGACCCGTACCACTGGTACCCTGATCTCTGGTGCCCGGCTCTCAGCTCTCTCCTACACCGCCTGTGTTTGATTTGCCATGTCCAGAGATGATCCAGACGCAAATTTCCCCAGGAACCATCTGGTGAATACTTCCTCCTCTAAAAAGTCCTGCACATAGCCTGAAACAGCAGAGTAATGTGGATGGTTGCAGTAAGGGATATGCCATATGGTATTTTAAGTAATTATGGACAGGAGCAAACACCTACTCCGTATCTTTTAGAAAGGCACCCAGTTATTTGACTGTAATACTTCAAAAATCCTGCATATCTTCCATGTCCTAAGGCAATTTTTTTCAGCTGCTAACTTTTATTTTCTCTGTTGTCCAGTTTGGATTAATCTTATTTTAACTTGTCAACCTGGGTGCTGTTACCAGATGGGTAAACACACACTTTTGTCTTCCATGTAATACTCCGCACTCACCGAATACACTTGCATCATCTCAACCTTCTTTTGGTTAACTCATATATTGACAGGATCTCCCCAGGTACTCCCCTGCCAGGCAGGTTCTCCACTCCTTGAGTTGCTTTCATGGCTCTTCCCTTTCTAATTTTCCACTTTCAGTTTCAAAGCCTGGCCCTGAGACGGGACAACATCATTTCAGTAGAGGTCTCCTCTCCCACCTGATTTGGGGATTTCCAGGATTTTAGTGGCAATGTCCCTGCCCTCACCCCCTCACTGACCCAGGGCTGAAGTCTTTCAGGTTCCCAGACTCCATCACCCTTCTCACCATCCCACCACCCCAGCTCCTGCAACCTCATGGCTGTCAGGAGGGCTTAGCGCTCACTGGGCTGTGCACGGCCTGGCTTTCCAAACACCTTCCTCCTGCAGGGATGCTGAATCGCTCCGGTTATCTCTCCAGGTGCATTTGCTCGACCTTTGCCGTCCAGCCCTGCTTTTCTTTGCCAAGCTCTCCATCCTCTGGGTGTCTCTTTATATCACTTCTTTCCCTTCACCAGCTCTGGCGATTCGGTGTTTAACGATTATGCCTGCATGCTCTTTCACATTGCTAATAAAAATGTTAAAGCCAAGCCTGCGTTGCTTCCTCCGCACGACACTGAACAAACACCCTCGCAACCCGCCACACTCCCTTTAATTGCGACTCCTCATTTGCAGCTCTGCAGCCCCTGGGGCAATACCCTCACCCAGATCAGCCTGCGGTAACCCCCCAGACGCGATTCACTCCGGGTATGTCCCTAATGGAGAGGAGCCTGATAATCCCACGGGGTCAAACCTGCAGCCCCACACCACTTGAAGGAGCCATTGTGGCCCACAGGGTCCCCAAAAATCAGTGAGACACAGCAGAGCGCAGTTACCTGTCCTTCCACCACCATGGTACAAAGGGACCGACTTGTATGGATGGAAGGACACTTTGATTTTAACAGTAACATCAGAAGATAAATCGGCTTCACCTCTGCTTTAAACTGTGTCGGAAAGCAATTCATCTCTTCTAAAGGGAATGAGGATGCAGGAGAACCTGGTCCTGGTGGGAAACACACCATGGGCACCAGGGCTGCCTCTCCCCTCACAAGAAAGACAGCCCAGCGTGGGCATCCTCACTGCATCCAAAGGCTGGTGCTTGGAAACACAAGGCACATGGCAAGCCTTACCAAAAAGTCACAAGTGAATCAAAGCAGGTCAGTAGGAAATTTCTTCTTCTTGGCATTGACATCCTGACCTCACAACCTCCTTTGGGAAAGCCAAAAATGCTCACAGTCTTGAAAACTCTCCTGTGTCATGACTTCAGCGAAGTGGGAGTTCAATCATCTCCCAGCAGGCTGTGAACTGCTATTAATGGCGAGGGAGGGTGGAAGCACCGCTGTGAGTCCTGCAGCCGCTCTGTGCTAGGTGCTATATGCACACACAAAATGCAATCCCTGTTGGAAAGGTAACAGAGCCGAAAGGACTGTTAAAATATATTTTCTGAAGCATAAAGGAGGTAAGTTGCCCTCCCTGCTCCCTCGTGCCCTCTCCTCCCTCCCCAGCCTGGTCGCAGACCCTCCCAGGGCACAGGGCTCTGTGGGGCGAGTTGCCCCCATGGAGGGTTAGAGGATGCATTTTCTAAGGAACAGCAGCTCTGACAGAAATATTGCAATTCTTGTTACCAGCATCCACACAAGAATAAATATCAGGGTCCCTACCTGTGAGCATGTGAGGAGAGGCAGGGAGAGAACCAGCTCCTCCTTGAAAACAGAAAACAACAGAAACATGGTCCGGTTTTTCCAGCAATTAGCTCCGTAGGGATCTCTGTAAGGAGGTCTCTGGTCTCACAGAGGCACCTCCTTTCCTCTTGCTCTCCCTATAATGATGCTACCTCAGCCTTCCAAATTTAATTACCAAGTAATTATACATCATGTACAGTGGCTTGGTCCTGGCAAGGGCTAAGTGTCACCAGGAGGTATCTGAGTCCAAGGAAGATGTTTTCTCTGTACACTGAAGGGGAGTCCCCACCAGTGCCTCCGACTCTGCATCTCTAACGGGGAAAAGTCAAAACCAGGGTCAAGCCCCATGACAGTGCAGTGTGTGACCCTGCACATGGGAACGTCATTGTCACAGGTCATCCTATGGTCCCCAGACCACATGGTGCCATTCCCAAATCTGTTTGAATGAAGAACGGGAAAGGGACTGCGACGAGGAAGACGCTTCCTTTTTGGCACATCCTGCACTAAGAAGTATTTGCCAATAAGCTGTTAATCAGGTGGCCCGGCCACCCCCGGTACGTTAGACCTTGCTGCTTAGAGAATATTTGATCATACAGTATCTCCATTAGGAGTTTGTAATCCGCTATCACGGCATTTGAGAGCCATTTGAGTATAAGGAGATTTTTATTAATGGTTCATGAGCCTAAAAGTCAAAATTGACTCTCAGGGCAGATTTTAACAGCTTGTGCGGCATTGAAATATTTATCTATCTCTTCACCACCTCTTCTCCCCCCCATCACCTCAGTCTACTCTGCCCCAGCACAGAGGTGCAGCAGCGATAACAACAGCAGGGAGGCACCGGGCAGCCCCAACAGCTGGATCTGCTGAATGGCGTTTCTCCTTCCCTTCTGCCTTTTTCTGTCTTCTCCCTTCCCTTCCCTTCCCTTCCCTTCCCTTCCCTTCCCTTCCCTTCCCTTCCCTTCCCTTCCCTTCCCTTCCCTTCCCTTCCCTTCCCTTCCCTTCCCTTCCCTTCCCTTCCCTTCCCCTCCCTTCCCTTCCCTTCCCTTCCCTTCCCTTCCCTTCCCTTCCCTTTCCTTCCCTTCCCTTCCCTTCCCTTCCCTTCCCTTCCCTTCCCTTCCCTTCCCTTCCCTTCCCCTCCCTTCCTTTCCTTTCCCTTTCCTTTTCCTTCCCTTCCCTTTTATCCTTTCTTCTTTTTTTCCTTCTTTTTCTTTCTTTCCTTTTCCTTCTCTTCCTTCCTTTCCTTCCTTCCTTCCTTCCTTCCTTCTCCTTTCCTTCTGTTTCCTTTTTTCCTTCTTCTTTTTCTCTCTCTTCCCCCCCACCTCCATCCCCAATTCCTCACCGCACACAGCACTGCCACCAGCCCAGCCCCAACACCATGTCCTGACCCCCCCCCAGCCCCCCCGGGTCCTGGCCCTTCACCCCAGCACTGGCAGAGCCGCTAACACCTGCAGGCACTGGTGCTATAGGCATCGCTATATCCATCTGTGCTATATGCGTTTATATACATACGTGTGTATATATATGCGCACTGATATGTGCATTCATGCGATAGGCATTTATGATACGGACCAATAACTGCATTTATGCCATATGCATTGGTGCCACATGCATTTATAGGTATGCACTGATATGTCCATTTATGCTATATGCATTCATACACATGCATTTATATATGCATTTGCATGCTATATCCATTTATGCGTATGCATTGATATAAGCATTCATGCTATATGCATTTATAGATATGCACAGTTTAGCTCTATGCATGTATATGTGGGTGGGTGTATTCGGGGAGGGGGTGCATGTGTGGAGGCTCTGAGCCCTGCGCACCCCCTCGGTCCCTGCACCCTGCAGGGCTGGGAGGGGGAAGTAGAGGTGCCCCGTCCCCAGCGCAGGCTGGGGTGAGGGAGGCCATGGCCCCCCTGTCACCATGGGGGGCTGCCTTCTGGGGTTTGCCTTCCCGGCCCCCCCGGCCCTGCATGGCCCCAGGGGCTGGGGGGGACCTGTCCGCTCCTGCTCTTTGGGAAAGTGAGGACAGAAAGTGGGGGGCTCTTCTAGTGTCTGTGCTCCCCTTTCAGTCCCCAAAAGTGGACGGGACCCAGGACCCAAACCAAGCCCAAACCCAAGCCCAAACCATACCGAGCCCTCCCAACCCCAAACCCATGTCCGTACCCAAAATTCCCAATCCGCTTTCTAACTTTCCCAGACCCAAACTCAGCCCTCCCAAACCCAAACCCATTCCCAACCCTCCAGCCCTATCCCCGCCACCCCCCCCAAGCCCCAGGTAAGGGCAGTGCCAGGGCTGTGAGTGGGGGTTTTGGGGGTCCCTGTGCCCCCCCCCAGTGCCAGGTGGGGAAGTTCTGCTGTGAATCCCTAAATCCAGCTTTTTTCAGTAACTCTCCCCCATCTCCTTGGAAACTGGCAGAGCTCCCCAGCCCTGCGCTCCTCCTGGAAATGCAATCACCCCAAAACTTGTCCCTGTTTTGGGGTTCCCTGGGTTGGCTCAGCCTGGGGTGGGAGCAGAGCCGCCCCGGGCAAGGGCTGGTTACTGGGGAGAGATTGGGCGGTGTGGGCTGGTGCTGGCAAGGAGCGGGCAGGGAGCGGGCAGGGAGTGGGCAGGGAGCGGGCAGGGGGCAGGGAGGGAGCAGGCAGGGATCAGGCAGGGAGTGGGAAGGTATATCGTGCAAGATGCGGGCAGGGAGTGGGCAGGGTGCAGGCAGGGAGTCAGACGAGGAAGCAGACCAGGAGCAGGAGGGGATCAGACAAGGAGTAGGCAGGGTGCAGGCAGGGCGTCCGGCAGGGAGTAGGCAGAGGAGATGGAGCCGGCATTTGAGGTAGCTCGACTGTGGCTGGGGTCAAGACTTCTCTCCCAGTTTCCTGCTTTTTCAATTTTTGTTTCTTTTTTTTCCTGTGATGGGAGATGTCACCCTTGCAGAGGGAGAGGATTCACTTTTTTTTATATATATATATGTATGTATATTTTTGGGGGGCTGCAGGGACACCTCAAATCAAACACCCTTCTAATCAGCTCTTCACCCCTAAATCCGGCTTTCCAACACTAAACGGACATGGTCCCCCCCAGCTTTTCCCCCGATTTTATTGGATCCAGAATTGCCTCCCGCTGCCTGAGTTCAGAGGAAACGAATTCAGCCGGAAGGGAGATCTAAAACATTAAAAATGAAAAAGGAGTTAAAACGCTCTTTATATAATATTTTGCATTTGCCAACTCACCTTGGGATTTTGCCCTTTGCCCACACGAGTGCCCATTTAAATTACAATCAGAAATAAACAGGTAGAGAAAACATGGGAAGTGCAAAAAGCCAGGTAAAATTCAGAAATTCCTGCCATGAATTGTCTTTTTCTGACAAAAATGAGCCATAGCCGGATCCCTAACAGACAGGAAAACACTCAGGAAAGAAAAGTAAAAGATAAGATGGGAAAAGCAAAATGGGAAAAGAGGTTTTAAAGAGGCTTTAAAAAAAAATAATCAAAAGCCCAGGAAACAAAGAGCTTTTCCAGGCAGGTGGGATGCTGCGCCCCAGTTCAATGAGGACTTGCTTTTTCCGAGCATATTTTGCTTGAATAGTATCTTTTGGGGGGTAAATTTTGTTGATTTGAACCAAATCAGCGGAGAAATGAAACTTTCCGTGCTGCTGCCTGGGAGCAGGCGGCGGTGGGGACCAGGCTTGAGCCGTCCCCGGCAGCCCCAGCCTCCGCGCTGCCTTGCGCTTCCCAAACCCTCGCTGCACATATCCTCCCATTAAAAAAAAAAAAAAATTAGGAAAATCACTGACCGACAGGCACTAACACGAAGCAGCGTAAAAACTCGCCCTCGTTCAGAGCCAACCGATGTGTTTATTTGAAAGGCTGATCTTTCTCGCGGTGGCAGGGGACATAAATGCCACCGTGGGAAGGAGAGGGATTGCCGGTGCCCGAGGAGGGGGACAGCACTGTTTGGGATACGGGGATGCAAAGCTGAGGGATGGCACCGTGACGGCGTTCATCCTCCCCGGTCCTGGGGCCCGCGGTGGGGTGACGGTGGCCACACGCCTGTGGCCCCAGGTGACTCGCAGGCAGGAGGGTGCTGGTGACAAGCCGCGGAGGACAGCTGGTGACAGGGAGCAGGATGGTGGCGGGTGCTTTTTTCAGCGTCTCTCTCTTTCCAGAGGTCCGTTTTTTTCCTGCGTTAAATCCAAACTGAGTTCAGGGCTCAAGCGACCCCAGCGGGAAGGAGAGAGGGAGAGAGAGGGAGAAGGACAGAGAAAGAGCCGCCAAGAGCAGGGATGCTTGTGAAGGGCCTGATCCTGCATCGTGGGTTGCTGTGGCTTCAGCTCATGGAATTCTAGCTTAAAAACTTGTCCCCCTCCTTCCCCAGCACCTCCGCTCGGATGATCCTGTCTGATCGCTCCCAAGTGCCCCCTTCTCCTCCCCGGTTCAGCCTGGAAAGTTTAGGGCTCTCCCCAAACGCAACCGGGGGACTCGCACCTCCCAAGAGGCCACAGAGCAAAGGCATCCCTCCCCTCCCCACGACGAGATTTGGGAAAGCTGCGGGGGGAAGGTCACCTTATCCAAGGTCTGTTTCTCATGAATGTTTTTTGCTTAAAAAAAAAAAAATTAAAATAAAATCATCCTCCATTTTGCTTCCTTCACCTCGGGGAGCCGCCGGCAAACCCCCTTTGTCTCAGCCCTGCAGAAGCAGCCGGACCCTCCTGGTCCCGCGCCTGGCTGCAACCAAGAAATCCCTGCGGCAGACGGCATCGCCCCTTTCCGTCACTCGCCGGATGCGATTAAAATGGAAGACAACCATCAAGTGTGCTAGAACCATTTTAATATAATTATACATATCTGCCAAATCCAGGAAAAAAGGTTTATGCATATATATCTTTTTTTTTTTTTTTTTCAGTTAACATCTGCAAGCATAAACGACAATGAATTTCTCGGTTTAAATTCATCCAGGTCAGAGCAACTGCCCAAAGTCCTGTTGGATTTGACGGTTACTGCCAGCGTGGCCAGCAGTAAGTGAGCTCCAGAGGAGTTTAATGTCCTCGGGTGGGGTTTTTTCGGTCTTTACTCTTTCATTCAGAGACAGTTTGTTGTAAAAAGTTTCAGTGCAGTTCACCTCGGGTGAAAGGCGATCGTGTTTTTGTGTTTTTCTTTTTTTTTTTTTTTTAATATATAGTTTTTTTATTATTTTTTAAAAGATGATAATAGGTAACTCAGTTGCTCTGAATTTCACTTATAATTATAACCTATTTAAATCACAGCAGAACTCCCGCTGGTGCAGAGTTCATAGTTGCATACAATACAGGAGATCACAGTTTTGAAGTCTAGCACAGATTAAAAACCACAGATGTACCATTTATATAAGACACACACTGATTGTCTCTTAAAAACTACATATTGACTCCTTATGAACATTATCTTTTTTTTTTTTTATCTTTAAATAAAGTAGTGCAGCTAGGACAATCAGTCACACAACCCACACAGCCCTGAACCAAGTTCTCCGGGTGCCAACTTGAGCAAGTTGGGCGTGAAACAGTTGGATGAGCTCGAGAGCGAGAGAGAAAGAAAGAGGGAGGGAGAAAAAGAGGGAGAAAAAGAGAGATGCTGTCCATTCCGAATATTTTAACCGAGGGTTGGCTAACACATTGGAAACCTCTGGGTGAAGGATCTTTCCACGCACACACAAAAAAAGAAATAAAAACCTAGACTTTTTTTTTTCTTTTTTTTTTTCTTTTTTTTTAAAACTGGCCCGTAGGTGGGTCGATCTCCCACCTCTTCCAAACAAAGAAACCCAACAATTGCCTAAAACTAGAAAGAACACAGATGGGTCTGTCTGTTTTCTGCTCACTAGATGATCTGTCCGTTTAAGGCCTTCCTCCTCCGTTTTTCCTCTTTATTATTCCTTTTCCAGAGCGCCTGAGCAGGAGATGAGTCTGAACGGGATCACACCAATACTGTCCCCCTCTTGCCGCTGTCGTTTTTTTGTTCGTTTGTTTGTCCGATGAGTTATTTTTCTCTTTAATTTAACCAAGACCTGACTAAAACTGGAGCATTCAGCCCAGCCTGTTCGTTCTCGTCGCGATTTCTCTCGTTATCACAAAGGTTCTTCACAAAACCTGGAACTTCCATGACGATGTCTGGTCCTTATAATCCAAGCAGTCAGCATTGAAGTTTAACTTCCAGGAGGCGGTTTGGTCTTTATAATCCAAGCAATCGGTGGTGGAGTTAAAGCCCAAACTGGAGGCTCCATAGCCCTGGGTGGAGAGGGAGGCTGGAGACTGGTTGAGGTGGCTGGTGACCGCGTTGGCACCCATGGGACTCAGGGTGGCCCCTGGTCCGGGAAGCTGGTGGTGCATAGGGGTCAAGTAAGATCCACAGTCCATCCCTCCAAAATAGGAGGTCGAGCCAGCGTATCCTTGGCTGTAGCCTGATGCCTGGGTGTAGGTCATAGGATAGGATCTCTGCATGCAGGAGGAAGAGGTGGACAGGGGGTCTGAGAGCGGGGAGATGGATGCTGGACTCCAGATGGATACGGGGGCACTGCTGCTGGAAATGGTGGGGACCGAGGTGCTGGAGGGGGGAGTGAACTGCCCGCTGGTCCCGCTCTCCGAACTCACTTCCCGGGCCGGCGAATTCTTCTTTTTAGCTGGCCGTACCTTGTTCTGGCCCCCATTCTGCTGCTGCTGCTGCTGCTGCCGGCACTTGGCCCGGCGGTTTTTAAACCATACCTTGAGACCGAGGGTCGGGGAGGGAGAAAGAAAAAGCCTGGTGTTAGGGATGTGCAGGCAAACCCAAGGGGGGGAAGAGCCGGTGAGCGGGGAGACCTCGCCGGGGAGGGGGACACTAAAAGCCCTCCCCGGCGAGCGGAGGGTTGCAGGCTGCTGCAAAGAAAAGCTCCGGGGCTCCCCCTCCCTGAGATCATTAGCAGTAATAACAAGTGGAAATGGGCAAATCAAACTGCTTAATAAGGTCACTTTTGGGGGAAGGGGGGGGAAAGCACTCCCTATTTGCTATTTGCCAGCCAGGGACCCCCAGGAATCACCATTTAAGACCTATTGAAGTCAAGCCCTTAATTAGAAACAATAGAACATCAGAAAGGGAGGGAACAATTAGGGAAACAGAGGCAGTGGTTGGGGGCGGGGGGACGTAAAGATGTCTCATTTACCCTCTAAATAGACTCTCTGCTCTCACCCCCAGCCAGGACCAGCCCCCCAACCCACCTCACCCTCTTTTAGCAGGGACCTAGGGGTTTGGCTCTGGGGAGGACGGGTGCTGGGGAGGCTTCATGGGGAGAAGGCTGGGGTTTGGTGAGGGGGGATCCCGGTCCCCGGTGGCCATGCTCCGCTGGGGCACGGCACCACACAGCCTTGGGAAACCTCGCAGGGAGGAGAACGGGAGGGATGGCTTTGGAGCTGCCCTGCCCCGGCTGCAGGGGTGTCCAGGATCTGTGCTGGGGCAGCGTGGGCCTCCAGGACCCCCTTCCTGCCCTGCCAGCAGCACCTCCAAAATGCTGTCTGGATTGGGCCCCTTGCAGGCTGCTTGCAGAGCAGACACAGCCCAGCCCCAGGAGAAGGGTCCCCTCCGCCAAGGCCTCCTTTCGCTCATCCAAGTCCCTTCAAAGGGAGAGGAAGCCTCCAGTCTGTACTGGTGTGAAAGGGGATCCCGGTCTGACCCTGCTCCAAGGATGCGGGGATCCCTGGGGAAGGGGGGATCCTTCGTGGCTTCCGCAGGGGCCCCAAACACCTGCAGGACAGGCTGGGATTTGGTGCTCGGAGCAAGGCACGGTGCAGAGCCTGGGGGTGCTGGGGAGCCCTCCCTGGCTCAGAGAGGCCAAGGGGTCTGGGGAGGTGTGCGGAGGGGTCAGGAGCTGGGATCCGGGAGCTGCACCAGGAGGAAGTGGGGGGGCACACTCCAGCCCTGGGGAGGCAAATTGCCACTCCATCCGCCTCTGCACCCTCACCCATCTATGAGCATCCTTCACCCCACAGAGACTTGATGTCCCTCCAGGACTGACCCCATCCCCTAAAACAGTCCCCTCTCCTCCCTGCCAGCCACGGACCAGCCCAAACCCTCCACTCCGGAATGGAGGTGGAGGACAGTCAGGGGTCTCCGGGGTCACCCTGCTTCCTACCTGCACTCTGGACTCGGGCAGGTTGATTTTCAGTGCCACCTCCTCCCGCATGAAGATGTCGGGGTAGCGGGTCTTGGCGAAAAGGGCCTCCAGCACATCCAGCTGTGCCCGGGTGAAGGTCGTGCGCTCCCGCCGCTGCTTTCGGGGGGTGGCTGCGAAAGGAGCCAGAGGCCCTGGCCGTCAGTCAGCGGCCCCTCAGCCCCGTGTGTCCCCTCCAGCCCCCTCCCAAAATGGGCACCCCCATTTTCCCCCCTTCTCCTGGGCGACCTCAGCCACCACCGTAAGCAATCCCACCTCCCATGCTTCCTCCCCATCTCTCCTAGATGGGTCTGGAGCATCTGCCCCCCACCTCCAGCAGGAGGATGTCCCGTTTTTGCAGACCTTTCCCCGGATAAAAAGTTGAGGGTGAGGAAGAAGGGAGAAAGCGAGGCCCCACGCCCCGCACCCACCCCAGCCATGACGATCCCTGGGCACGTTGTGCCTCCAAAAGCCCGGCGGCTTCTCCTCCGTGGGACAAAAAGGAGGAGTAAGGGGCGGGAGAGGGGAAAGAGGGAGAAAAATGTGGCTTACCGGGATAACCGACGGACGGATGCAACAAATCCATGCCCGAGGTTGTGAGACTCAGGCCATTGACTGCATAAGGTGGTTGCTTAAGATAAGACATCATGCTAAAGTTGTGGCGGGGAGGAGAGTTGGCCGAAATCCGGGCGAGGGGGAGCCGCCCGAGCGCCCTGCCTGCCCCGGGCGGTACTGGGGGTGCCGTCGGGCGGGGGGGACCGCCAGGTGCCTGCGGAGGCGAGACGGGGGGGGGGGGGTGTCAGGCCAGCTCGCTGCCCCCCCCAGCTTTTATCCCCGCTGCCTTCCCCCCTCAATCCTCCAGCTCGTAAAGCCGGACCCCAGCCGGATTTGGGAGCTGGGAGAGACTGACTAGATAAACGCATCTCTCCCAAAAAAGGGCGAGGAGGGGAGGGAGGGGGGCACATCCCAGCCAGTAATTACTGCCCGAACAAAACCCCCCCATGCCTTCAACTGCCCGCATTGTACAGCAGCCCGGGGCATTTGCATAGGATTCCTGGCCGGGCACCGGCTAATTGTCTCAAGCAAAACTTGATTGGGGCCATTGGCAGACACAAAGAACCCCTCGGCTAAATAAATAATGCAGATAACAAAGCCCAAGGGTGAGAAACAAAGAAACAATTCAAGAAACCTATCTCTCTCCTAGTCTCTTGCAAGGACTTTAATTATCCCAGGTTTGGGCAACATTCAAACCTTCCCCCCCTTTCCCCTTCCCCCCGACGTTGCTGCATTTCAGAGCTCAAATGCCCGCTCGGGAAGAGACAAACTTTTCTGCTCTACCACCATCAGTCCACGTCTGCAGTAATTTCCACCGGCCATTTGCACCTAATTAGTACTCCGGGTAATTAGATTTGGAGGCAAGTAACAGATTTATTAGGCTTTCAAGAAACTCTTGATGACGGAGCTGAAGCTAAACAAACACCTCGGTGGGGAGCGGCCCCGGGACGGCCCCGGCGGGTGGGCGGGCGGGCGAGCGGCTCCCCCGGGCCCGGCCCCGGCTCCGGCTCCCCCGGGTCCCCGCTCGCTGCCCCGGCGGGGCCGGGCGCTCTGCAGCGAGGGGTGCGGGGGACCCAAACACACACTCTCCGCCAAAAAATGGCCGACAAGGGGCCAGCCCGGGGTTCTTCAAAGGGTTAAGACGGTTTTCCCGTGGAAATTTTTTTTTCTTGTCTGTTTGGGCAAAATCTCGCCCTTCCCTCCATTCTCGGCGGCTGTCGGAAAAAACGAACTCCAGCACAACTTTCTTCCCTAAACACCCCAAAACTCCGTGTTTCAGCTAACAAGCGCACACGGGAGCAGAGCAGCCGCTCCGGGAGGGCTGCGCGTTGCCGGGGGGCTCCTGCGGGACTCCCCGACCCCGGTGCACCCCCCGCCCGGCCCCGCCAGCGCCGTCGGTGCTGGTTACCCGCGGTGCGGAGTTTCCCCTCGGGGAAGCTCTTTGCCGCCCTCAAACGCGCGGAGCGGCGGAGCGGGCGCGCATCTAGCGCGGGGAGCGCAGGGTCGGGCCCCGCTTTTAACATCCCCCCCGGCGGGAGGCTGAAGAGGGGCAGCTTGGCCGAGCGGGGAGCCCCGCTCCGCGCCGGGGTCGGGGAGGCTTCGGCCGCCGATTTGTTCGCCAGCGCAGGATGCGCGGGAGAGCAAAACTGGTTTTGCTGCACGCTTAAAAATGAGCAAACAAACAAACAAAACCCACCCCATCCCTCCCCCAAAAATACCCCAAACCCCCACTCTGTTAAACGCGGCGGCATCGCGCCGAGGCGCCAGGCCAGCGCGGCCGCCCGGGGAGCCGCTCGGCCGCGGCCGCGCATCCCGGGGCCGCCCCGCAGCCCGCGGAGCAACGGCTCCGCTCCGCAATCTGTCACCTTTCCCCCTCCTCCCCCCCGCTCCGCAAAGAGCGCGGCTACCAGTTGCTCTGCCCTCGCTCAATAATAATTACCCCGTCCGAGAATTAATTATAATAAATGTTTTCTTGATAAACTAACGAGATAATCCGGGCGGCACACGCTCCCTAATTACGGGCCACCAGCCCCAGCTCCGCTGATCGCCCGGACTGATTAATGCAAGGCAGCGATCCGCGGCCGGGCGCGCAGGCTGCGGCTCTGCCCTCGGCCGCGCTGCGGGGGGACGCGGGCGGCCGGCCGGGGGGGGCTTCGCCGGGCCGCGGAGCAGCGCGAAGAGGCTCCCGCGGAGGGGGGGAAGGTGCCGAGATAGAAAGGGGAGTTTAATTTGTTTTGTTTCGCAAACGAGAGCTCGGTTCCCTGTCCGCACCGGGCTCCACCGCATTTCTTAAATTTTTTTTAATTCTAATTTCCCCCCCCGGAGGGAGGGTTTGGGTTGATATTTCCCAACACGGGAATTTTCCCCCAGTGCGAAGGCGACAGGGATGGACCCGCCACGGCTCTGCTGCGCAACCCCCCGCGCTTCGTCCCCCAAACCTGCGCCCAGCTCCGCGGCCGCCGGCCTCTCTCGGGCGCGGGCAAACGAAAGGGCCGGCCGGGAGCGATGGAGCCGGGCTCGGCGGGCAGCGACCTCCGCCGCGGAGCCGTTTGACCCATCTCTGCGTCCCCACCGCCACCCGGCCTCATTTTTTAACTGCTTTTTTTAAAAACAAAACAAAACAAAACAAAACAAAACTGGAGTTGCATCTTTTCCAAATAAATAAATAATAAAGCTCAACTTCTCGGAGGAGCCGAAATCTAAATAAATCTCTGCAGCAAAGGAGGTTTTTAGCTCTAAAGAAACTTGTGCCGGTGCACAAGGACTTTCCCGACTTTCTCTTTGTCAGCGAGGTGCAATTCAGAGGAGAGAGGCCGGGGCGCGGAGCAGTGCGCGTTATACCCGATCGGTGTCTTTGGGAAGAGCTTTCCCACGGCTAAAAAAAAAAAATAATAAGATAAGGGAGGTGGAAAACAGCTCCAGCCCCTCTCCAACCTGAATGCCATTCTCGCCACCCATTTCACCCGCGCCGAGCCGTGAAGCTCCGGCCCCAAAAAGCCTTGAAGATTTCTCTCCCTGCTATTTCCAGCCCGGTTCTCCGGCCGCCGCGAGTGCTCAAAGACACCTTTGCAAAATTACTTTGCTGAGGCTCCGCATCACAAGGAGGAAGGCGGGGGGAGGGTCTCAGGCAGGAGCCGAGAGAGGAGAGAAATTCCTTCCCGATTATTTCTAATTTTAAAAGTCCATCTTGGGGCCAGGGAATAACCAAAGTCCAAAGGATCAGGCCGGGGAAAAAAAAAAATAATCACGTACCCAACGAAATCGCGGTGCAGACCAGCGCCTGCCCGCGGAGGAGCGAGCCGGCTCCGCGCCCGACCTCCGCCCGCCCACGGGAGACAGCCCGGCCGCGGCGGCGTGGGGACGGGTGGGCGAGGGAGGCGGTGGGAATCGTCTCTCCGCTTCTCGGATTTGGCCCTTCGCCTTTTCATCGGCAGCTCCCGGTCCCCGCCGAGGGCCGAGCGGCCGCCGCTGCCCCCAGCTGTCCCCGGCCCGGGGCCGCCTCCATCCTCCGCCCGGCCCGGCCCGGCCCGGCCTCCCCCGGGCAGCCCCGCACCTCCTCCGGGGAGCCGCCTGCTCCCCTCCGGCTCATCGCTACAAACACACCGCCCCCCCACCGCACACATACTCTTTTAAAAAAAATAATAATAGTAATAATAATAATAATTTGAATCCTCCCCCCCACCCCCCCGTATGTCTGCCCGGCGAGCGATGCCCCCAAGGAAGGATGAAGCCAGCGGGTCTGACTTACCTGCGAGCCTCGCCGAAGCCGCGGGCAGGGCTGGGGGGCGAGGAGTGAAACCTGCCGCCCGGATCCTCGCCAAATTCAGGGGTCGGGCTGAGCTGGGAGAGAAAGCACAAAGCGGGAGGTTAGAGAGCTCGCCGCATGCACATGCCCAGGACATCGGGGAGGGGAGGGGGGGGGAGAGGGAAAAAATGTTTGAAAAAGAAGAATAAATGGGGGAGAAAGGGGAGGGGACGGTGCAGGAGAGGGATGCAGGGATGCTCGGGGTCTGGGCTCGGTACATACAGAGCTGGCCGGTGCCGGAGCTGGTCAAGTGATTTTTATTTTTAATAATAGTGGCAGGGTGCGTTGGAGCTGAGGTCTCTACCTCTCTCGGGGAGCTTTGCTGAGAAAGCGCCTCTCTGGCAACTTTTTGACGCAAACTCTCCAACCAATGGCAGGGAGAGAGTGATTGACACATCTAAGCCAGGGGGAAAATAATAAAAACACACAACAGGGGGAGGAAAAAACAGGCCGCTGCTGTACCGGGGGGACAATCAAGCGAGAAATAACAGCCACCGAAATGACACGAGAATATACATTAAAAGAACCTGCTCGATTTAAAAATATACATTATGGAGCGGAGCGTATGAAGTCATTGTACAAATTAATGTGATGGACAGCAGCGATGGCGTTAGCGTATTGCCGGGGGAAGGAGAAGAAGGGGGGGTCAGCAAAAAGCTGGGGGAGTATAATAATAACAACAACAAAAGATATTAAAATATATAAGTAAATATTTGGGAAGGGGGGACGCGGAGCCTGCCAGGAGCCCTTGGCTGAGCAGCGCGGAGCTGGGCGAGAGGAAACCCGCGGGAGCAAAGGGGAGACCCCCCCCGTCCCTGAGACAGAGGGGAGCGGGGTGCCAGCGTGTTCCCAGCCCCGGATCCCCCCTACCGCACCCGCGGAGCTGCCCGCACCCCCCGTTCCACCTCCCCGGGGCCAGGGCAATTGAGTCACCTGGGGGGGATATAAACATACTTTAATTTTTTTTAAAGATATATACGGATGATGGTGTAGAATGGGACTTAGGCAGCGGCGCTGCCTTGAATTTGCAAATATGTACGTGCACATATTTTAATAGAAATAAACTCGGTGCAGCCAAGGGGTGGGGGTGAGGAGGGCCGGGGGGGGCTCCCCGCCGCCGGGCAGAACCCAGCCGGGCGCACGGGGGACGGCGGCGGTGGAGCGGCGGGCAGGGGGACGCGCCTCTCGCACCTCCCGTCCCCGCTCAACTTCTCCCGGGTCAAAGAAACCCGAAAATAAAGCTTTGGCAAAAGGCAGGAGGACGGAGGAGGCTGAGGTCGGAGGGAGGGAGCGCTCGCACACTTTCCTCACTTCTGACAATAGGGGAAAAAAATGCAGCGGCTCCATCATTTTAATGGGGTGACCTATGTTAATGAAGTTATAGCAATTAATTCCCCTCTTTGTGGCTCGCTCTGAGCCTGGCTGCTTGCAATCCAACGTGGTTGTCCTTGGACTTTAGCGCAATACCGAGCGCGGTGGGTGCAGCCCGGGCTGGCGGTTTGCAGGAGCAGGTTTGGGATGCTCGGGGTTGGGCTGGGTGGGTGGGTGGGTTTGATTTTTTTTTTTCCCCTTTCCTCCCAGAAAGGAGGAGGAAGGAGGGGGCAGCAGGGAAGGAGGGAGGGGAGAGGAGGGGAAATTAAACAAACAAATAAACAAACAAACTAACCCCTCGCACAAAAGCCGCCGCAGTCCTGCCCGCCGGAGCCGCTTTCTTTTTTTTTTTTTTACGAGGCGACTTCGCGGAAAGTTGGGACCCAGGGTACCCCCGGCTGGTACCCCCGGGACCCCGGCCCCTGCACTCCTTTGCAGTTGTGTTTTGGGTTCCCCCCCCCTCCGCCCAGAGCCGTGAGACTTTTTGGGGGACTTTTTGTGGGTTTGGTTGGTTGGGTGGGTTTTTTTTGAGGGGGGTAGCGAGGGGCGGCTGCAGCCCCCCATCCCTTTGCAGCATCCCCCCCCCCGCAACCCTTGCACAGAGGTCCACGACGGGCAAATCCTTCCCTCTCACCTCCCCGCATGTCGGCACGGCCACGCCACCCCTCAGCCGCTCCTTTAGCAGAGCACCAGTAATAAATATCCCGATTGAACCCTTCCTCCTCCCCCCCCACCTCCGCCTTTGCCATCGTCTCCCGCCCCCACATATTATTTAATAACCTTAATCCACCTTGGAAGAATGAGAGAGATAATTCGTTCCCGTGTATCCTGACCAGGAGGGTATTTTCGAAATCGATTAAAAATAAAAGGAAAAAAAAAAAAAAAGAAAGAAAGAAAGAAAGGGGTGTTTGGGGGCTGGAGGAAGCCGGGCTGTGGCAGAGGAGGGCTAAGCAAAGCAGAGAAATAAAATGCAGTGCCTGAAGAAAGTAGCTGGGAGAGCAGGTTTGGAAGCGCAGCCCAGCCGGGCTGACATCCCTGCCTGCATCTGCCCGCGCTGCCCGGCCGAGGGGCAGTGGGCAGGCAGAGCTGCTGCCCTGCCTGCAGCCTGCCAGACAGCCAGGGACATCCCAGCCTTTCCCTCTGCCCCCCCCCCCAGCCTGAGAAGTTGGGGAATAATTCACGCGGCCAATAAAACAAGTGGCAGAGCTGGACAGTGTTACTTAAATAAACAAGGGTCTCTTTAAAATTCTCATCCACTTCAGATGTCTAAAGTAAGATTGTGATGATTTTGTCACGGTTTGGTAAATTTACCCCTTTAAGAGGCTTTCATAAATCCCAGAACACACCTTCAGCCAGATTTGAATATAGATTTAGGTTTTAAAACCCAGAAGCTGGGAACACCGCTTTATCAAAGAGAATTTCCCTTTAGCTTAGCGATGTGTCGGAATGGCTCTTGCAAAGATTGGATCTGAGAGGGGGAAAAAGGGGGAACCTTCTTTCCTGGAGCAATCCTGCACACACTTTGCAGCTGCCTCTGCCTTCAGCCTTCTGCAGCTCGGGGAAAAGTTGCAAAAAAAATTTAATAATAATTGTTGCAGCTGTAGGAACTTGGTGTTTTTTTTTTTTTTAATGATTTTTTTAAAAAACTTTACAGTCTCTTCTGGTCCATTTGGAAAGCGTTTCAGAGCAGGTACAGTCCTAGAGAGCCAGACTAGCTGGGGCTAACGGGGAGTGAGTGGAGATGTGTGATTTTTTTTGCCCTCTAAGAACTTTGTGCTCAGAGAACCAAAATCTGCTTCTGGGATGAAAAGAAACTGTAACTTCTGCTTCTCAGTAAGTTCTCCAACTTTCCGATGCCAATCGTGTTACAGAGCCATTTTCTCTCTCTCTGCGTAGCTGTGTTTCTTCTCTTCTCTTTCTCCCTCTTTACTTCTCCTTCCTCTGATTTGATTTCCGACTCTTCTTACTAACGCGACCGTTTCGCGAGTGGGTTTATTGCCGTGTGTATCGCTCACCAGGCGGATCGCGCTGAGCTGCTGCCCTTGTATATTATGACCAAAGGAAAAAAAAAATCATTTATTCAGGTGGGGTGAAAGTTAAGGAAGGAAGAAACCCCCCCCCCCCCAAATGAACCGATTTATTATTTGTCATCTTTGTATCTCTGATCGGCTCTGGAAAGCGATGCACGCTACGCACTTTTAAGCTTTTCCCTCATCGGATTTGTGTCTAGTTAAAATAT
>NW_027441680.1:5000-7500 GCF_964195595.1 Calonectris borealis
GCCCCAGCCCGGAGACGGCCCGACACGCGTCGAGACGCGCCCGGAGACGGCCCCCGGGGCACGGCCAGGGGCGACGACGGCCGGGCGGGCGCCCGGGCGCCGCGGCCCGAGGCGGCCGGCGCCGACGGCGACCGCACGCGCGGAACGCCGCCGCCGCCGCGCCGCCCCCTCCGCGGCCGCCCGGGGCGCGGCGGGGGAGTCGGGGAGAAAGGCGGTGGCGGGGGGGGGCGACGGGGACGACCCCCGTCCCCGGCACAGCGCGCGCGCGCGCGGCAGCACGGCACGGTACCGCCGCGGTACCCACCCGCAGACAGCCGCCCGCGCGGGAGGCCGGGGGCGAGGCCCGCGCCTCCCCCCCCCACTCTCTCTCCCCGCCGCCGCGCCGGGCCCGACCGGCCCGACGCACCCTGGCGCGGCCCCGACGGGACGAGGCTCCGCCCAGCGGGCGCTCCGGGAGCGGGGAGCTTCGGAGCGCTCCCCGAGTCTCGATTTAGGGGGACGAAGGCCCTTGGGCCGACGGCGCCGGGCGGCGGCGAACCGCTTCCCCGGCCCGAGGCCGCGCGCGGGCCTGCGAGGCACCCCAGCCGCGCCGCTGCGGCCGCCGCCTCCCCACCCCGGGGAGGGGGGGGGAGGGGGGGCGGCCCAGCCGGCGATTGATCGTCAAGCGACGCTCAGACAGGCGTAGCCCCGGGAGGAACCCGGGGCCGCAAGTGCGTTCGAAGTGTCGATGATCAATGTGTCCTGCAATTCACATTAATTCTCGCAGCTAGCTGCGTTCTTCATCGACGCACGAGCCGAGTGATCCACCGCTAAGAGTTGTCTGCCTTTCGGCACCGCCCCGCGCGCGCGGGGGGGCCGGGACCGCTCGCCAGCAGCGGCCCCTCTCGGAGGACGGCCCACCGCCCGCCCGCCCGCCGGCCCGCCCCCCCCGCCCGCGCGGAGGGGGCCGCGGCGCGGCGCCACGGGCCGCGGCGGAGAGGCCTCGCCTCGCCTGACCGTACGAGCACACCCAGCGGAAGGGAAAAAGGGAACGGGAAAAAACCCCGAACGGCAAGGGCGGGGAGCCCGCGCTCCCGACTCGACCCACAGCGGGCAGACGCCCCTTGCGCGTTTCGGAGGCGGCCCAGGCGCCCGGGCTCGGCCCGGCCTCCGCACGGAGGCGGCGACGCGCCCGGCCGCGCCGCCCGCCCGCCTCGCTCGGGACAACGGATGCTGCTGCCGGGCGGCAGCAGCGGGGCGCCCCGCCGGACCCCCGCGCGCGCGCGCCTCCGCCCACAACCTGCGCCGCGCTACGACAGCCGGCTCCCCTTCCCGCGGCTCGCCCCGCCGGCGCCTCCGCGGCTCCGCCGCCGGCCGCGCCGGAGGCGGCGACCGCCGGAGCCCGAGCCGGCGACGCGGCACGCCGCCCGCGGCCCGCCGGACGGCGCCCGCCGCCGCGCCGGCGCGGCCGCCCGCCCGGAACCGCCGCCGCCGCCGCCCCCCGCCTCGGCCCCCTTCCGCGGGCACGCGCCAGGCGACGAGGCGGACGGCGCTAAGGCGGGGGCGGCGCCCGCTCTCCCCGTTTCCACGCGGAGACCGGGAGTGGGACGCCCCCGCCCGCGCGCCCGCCCGCCCGGCGCGGCCGGGAAGGGCGGCGGGGAAGCGACGGGCGGGGCCCGGGCCGGGACAGCCGCGGCCGGCGGCGGGCGCCCTCCGGCCGGCCGACACGCCGAGCGGCGCCGCCGCCGCTCGGCCGGGGTGCCGCCCTCGCCGGCGGCCGGCGGCGCGGGACCGCCGAGCGCTCGCCGGGGGGCGAGGGGGAGGGAGCGGAGCGCAGCGCGCCGCAGCGCTGCGACGGGGCGGGGCGCGGCGGCCCGGCGGCCGCCGGGCGAGCCCCCGCCGCGGGGGCTCGCCGCCCCCTCGGCGGAGAGCCCGCGCTCCCGCCGGGGGGGGTCCACCCGTTTCGAGGCAGGCGGGCCGGCCGCGGCCGACCGCGCCGCGGTCTCCTCCGCCGAGACCGGACCGCGGAGAGGGGGGGGCAGCGGGACCCCTCCCCGGCACGGCTGCCCGCGCGACGGGCACGGGCGGCGCCCAGCCAGGGGCTCTGCGGGAGCGACTCCCGCCCCTGGAGGCGCCACCGCCCGGCCGCCCCGCGGGTCGCATCGAGCCGCCCGCGTCTTTAAACCGCCGCCCGGCTCCGCGGCCTTCGACCCCCGGCGCTCGCCGAGGGAGGGCCGCCGAGGCGCGGACGCTAGGTACCTGGCCCTGGGGTGAGGGAAACGACCTGCAGGCCCCGCGGGGGTGCCTCCCCCGCTGCCGCCCTCGGGGGAGCGTCCGCCCGCGGGGGCGCGCCCGACGTCCGCCGCCACCGCCTCGTCCTCCTGCCCGGGGCCCGGGGTTTCCCTCAGTAGCCCGGCGCTGCGCCCGGGAGGAGAGCCGTGGCTCGGGCCGCCCGCCGGCGCGGGACGCGACCCGGCAAGGGCCTCGCCCGCCCAAGGCGGCGTCGGCGGCGGAGCCCCCT
>NW_027441680.1:12500-17500 GCF_964195595.1 Calonectris borealis
CACCGGGCCCTCGGGGGCCGGGGCAAGCCGCGGCCGACTCGAGACCCCCCGGCTGTCTGCATTCGGCTGCCGGTGTTTCTGCCCGCTTCGCGGGCTCCAGCTTAAGGCCGGAGAAAAAGGACAAGGCGCCGCCACCTTGCCCGTCTCCATCACACGGCCCTCGGCAGCCGGCGGCAGCCCTGGTGGGCTGGGCACTCGCGGGCACCTCTGCCCCGGAACGGTGCCAGCACCCGCCTTTGCCATCATCGGGCCCCCCGGGGCCGAGGGAGGCTCGGCTCCCCCGGCCTTCCAGCGTTCGAGTGCCGGCGACCGCCACCGGCCGCCGGTCTTTGCCCTGCCCCGCGGGGAACCGCTTCTCCCGGGGGAAACGAGGACGAGGCGCCGCCGCCTCGCCTGCACGCCGCAGTCCCGTCACCGGGCCCGCCTGACACCACCAGCTGCCCGCGGAGGGCTCGCACCGGTGAAAACGGGACGCCGCCGCCCCGCCTGCGCCGTCAGTTGGGCCCTCGGGGGGCCGGGGGGGGAAGCCGCGGCAGGCTCGGCACCCCCCGGCCGTCTGCGTTCGGCTGGCCGGGAGCCGGCCGCCGCTCTCTCCGCCCGCTTCGCGGGCTCCAGCTTAAGGCTGGCACAAAGGGACGAGGTGCCGCCAACCTCGGTCGTCCCACCAACCGGGCCCTCTGGAGCCGGGAGTAAGCCGCGGCAGGCTCGACGCCCCCCGGCCGTCTGCCTCCGGCAGTGACCTTCACCATCACTGGGCCCCGGCTGGGTGCGTTCGAGTCTTTGCCCTGCCCTGCGGGATCCGGCCTTATGCCTCGTGCCGGTCGGCAACGGCCGCCGGAGCCGGCCGCCGGCTCCGGCTCTCCGCAGCTCCCGACCCCTCGGACACGCTGGGCTGGCTTGTCGGGCAAGCGCTGGGAGATGGCCGGACCGAAGAGACTGGAAGCTGGGCCGGACCACCGAGGGAACCGCCACGACGGCCGCCGAGCACCCCACTTTGCTGGCAGAACCGCGGGCCTTGCAGCCGCTGACGAGCGCTGCTCTGGAGACGAGTCACGGCTCGCTCCTATAGTACGGACCGGCACGTCCCCGCCGCCGGCAAGCTCCAAGAGCGGCGCCTCTGCGCACCGGGGAGGCGCGCCAACCACGCCGACTTTTACGATGACGTAACTGGAGGCAGCGAAAAACAGCGACCCCTTCGGCAGCTCCGACGAAGCAGCGGGGACAACACGTCTACCCCTCGGCCCCGGCAAGGCGACCAAGTCCCGCCGGAGCCGGGTAGACTTGGCCGCCCTTATCGCCGGACGCTACGCAACCAACAACCCGCGGTCGCCGGGTACCGCAGGCGGCCCCACGGGCTCCGAAAAGGGGTAGACCTGACGGCCGCCGCCGAGCCCGGAGCCGGGTAGACCTGACGGCCGCCGCCGGCCCCGGAGCCGGGTAGACCTGACGGCCGCCGCCGGCCCCGGAGCCGGGTAGACCTGACGGCCGCCGCCGGGCCCGGAGCCGGGTAGACCTGACGGCCGCCGCCGGCCCCGGAGCCGGGTAGACCTGACGGCCGCCGCCGGCCCCGGAGCCGGGTAGACCTGACGGCCGCCGCCGGCCCCGGAGCCGGGTAGACCTGACGGCCGCCGCCGGCCCCGGAGCCGGGTAGACCTGACGGCCGCCGGCGGCCCCGGAGCCGGGTAGACCTGACGGCCGCCGGCGGCCCCGGAGCCGGGTAGAGCTGACGGCCGCCGCCGGCCCCGGAGCCGGGTAGACCTGACGGCCGCCGCCGGCCCCGGAGCCGGGTAGACCTGACGGCCGCCGCCGAGCCCGGAGCCGGGTAGACCTGACGGCCGCCGGCGGCCCCGGAGCCGGGTAGACCTGACGGCCGCCGCCGGCCCCGGAGCCGGGTAGACCTGACGGCCGCCGGCGGCCCCGGAGCCGGGTAGACCTGACGGCCGCCGGCGGCCCCGGAGCCGGGTAGACCTGACGGCCGCCGCCGGCCCCGGAGCCGGGTAGACCTGACGGCCGCCGCCGGCCCCGGAGCCGGGTAGACCTGACGGCCGCCGCCGGCCCCGGAGCCGGGTAGACCTGACGGCCGCCGGCGGCCCCGGAGCCGGGTAGACCTGACGGCCGCCGCCGGCCCCGGAGCCGGGTAGACCTGACGGCCGCCGCCGGCCCCGGAGCCGGGTAGACCTGACGGCCGCCGGCGGCCCCGGAGCCGGGTAGACCTGACGGCCGCCGGCGGCCCCGGAGCCGGGTAGACCTGACGGCCGCCGGCGGCCCCGGAGCCGGGTAGAGCTGACGGCCGCCGCCGGCCCCGGAGCCGGGTAGACCTGACGGCCGCCGCCGGCCCCGGAGCCGGGTAGACCTGACGGCCGCCGCCGGCCCCGGAGCCGGGTAGACCTGACGGCCGCCGGCGGCCCCGGAGCCGGGTAGACCTGACGGCCGCCGCCGGCCCCGGAGCCGGGTAGACCTGACGGCCGCCGCCGGCCCCGGAGCCGGGTAGACCTGACGGCCGCCGCCGGCCCCGGAGCCGGGTAGACCTGACGGCCGCCGCCGGCCCCGGAGCCGGGTAGACCTGACGGCCGCCGCCGGCCCCGGAGCCGGGTAGACCTGACGGCCGCCGCCGGCCCCGGAGCCGGGTAGACCTGACGGCCGCCGCCGGCCCCGGAGCCGGGTAGACCTGACGGCCGCCGGCGGCCCCGGAGCCGGGTAGACCTGACGGCCGCCGGCGGCCCCGGAGCCGGGTAGACCTGACGGCCGCCGCCGGCCCCGGAGCCGGGTAGACCTGACGGCCGCCGCCGGCCCCGGAGCCGGGTAGACCTGACGGCCGCCGCCGGCCCCGGAGCCGGGTAGACCTGACGGCCGCCGCCGGCCCCGGAGCCGGGTAGACCTGACGGCCGCCGGCGGCCCCGGAGCCGGGTAGAGCTGACGGCCGCCGCCGGCCCCGGAGCCGGGTAGACCTGACGGCCGCCGCCGGCCCCGGAGCCGGGTAGACCTGACGGCCGCCGCCGGCCCCGGAGCCGGGTAGACCTGACGGCCGCCGGCGGCCCCGGAGCCGGGTAGACCTGACGGCCGCCGGCGGCCCCGGAGCCGGGTAGAGCTGACGGCCGCCGCCGGCCCCGGAGCCGGGTAGACCTGACGGCCGCCGCCGGCCCCGGAGCCGGGTAGACCTGACGGCCGCCGCCGGCCCCGGAGCCGGGTAGACCTGACGGCCGCCGGCGGCCCCGGAGCCGGGTAGACCTGACGGCCGCCGCCGGGCCCGGAGCCGGGTAGACCTGACGGCCGCCGCCGGCCCCGGAGCCGGGTAGACCTGACGGCCGCCGGCGGCCCCGGAGCCGGGTAGACCTGACGGCCGCCGGCGGCCCCGGAGCCGGGTAGACCTGACGGCCGCCGGCGGCCCCGGAGCCGGGTAGACCTGACGGCCGCCGGCGGCCCCGGAGCCGGGTAGACCTGACGGCCGCCGGCGGCCCCGGAGCCGGGTAGACCTGACGGCCCCTCCGTGCTCCGGGTCCGGCTGGACCGGGCTGCCGCCGTCTCCCGTCCGGGGGGTGTGTGGGGAGGTGGGGAACCGGGGGGGTGATTCGAGATTTAAGCGGGTCTGATACAAGGGCCACCCTGTCCCCGTCTTCCTGCCCGCGGTGGGCGATGGGGAGTGGGGGCATGCGTGCGTGTGCGTGCGTGTGGGCGTAATTCCCCCACCCCCCGCCCGTTTCTGGGATTTAAAGGGCTTTTAATGCAGGAGAGCGAGCACTGCGTCACACAAGAGTTATTGTCCGTATCGGTTTCCGTAGGGAAAAAGAAATCAATCAAATTCTGGTAAAATTAATTTTCTTTTAGCACGGCTAGGTGGACGATACCCCCGGAAAAATAAAACGGGGCCGATTGGAGAATCTCGATAACGCTCGACCTGCTTTGTTAAGACGCGTGTACAAATACTCCTCAATCCCCTGCGCACCAAGAACTGACCCCGGGTAAATTAAGGTCAAGGTCAAGTGACTAGCGATTCGGTGACCGACGTTTCTATCCCTCGCTTAGGACCGAGGTATTCGACGACGATGAATGAATTCCTTCGTGCGGAAATGAAGGAAATGAATCGACGTTAAAAATTAAGGAAGACTTAATTTATCGAACCAATGAAATAAACCATTGGGTTCATTGAAGAGATCCCAAAACATAAACATGGCTATGGACACATCAATAACGAAGGATCGGATTTCTTTACCAAATCTGCATTCCTCTCTTTCGGGCACGCCAAGAGGTGACGGACGGGAAAGGGAGAGAGAGGGAAGGTGGGGCCGATGAGTACCTGTTAGTAATTACTGTTAATTCTTTAATAAAGACGGCTGTAATAGATAAATTTGGCAAGAGTACGTGCAAGAGTTAGTTGTAAATTAAATGAAAATGTGAAGGGTCGCTTATCACCTTTTGAATTAACAATTTGCGCCCGAGGTACCAATCGATGATTACATACATACGTACGTACGTACCTACGTACGTACCTACATACACACATAAATAAAAGTTAAAAAAAAAAAAAAGAATAAACGCGGGGGGACGGGGGACGGCACCCCAACACCGGGCGGGGGAGGCCAGGTCTACCCCCGGGCGCCGGAGACTGCCGCCGCCTGCGGCGTGGGAGGCCAGGTCTACCCCCGCGGCGGGGGAGGCCAGGTCTACCCCCGAGCGGGGGAGGCCAGGTCTACCCCCCGCGGCGGGGGAGGCCAGGTCTACCCCCGGGCGCCGGAGACTGCCGCCGCCTGCGGCGGGAGAGGCCAGGTCTACCCCCCGCGGCGGGGGAGGCCAGGTCTACCCCCGGGCGCCGGAGACTGCCGCCGCCTGCGCCGGGGAGGCCAGGCCTACCCCCGCGGCGGGGGAGGCCAGGTCTACCCCCGTGCGCCGGAGACTGCCGCCGCCTGCACCGGGGGAGGCCAGGTCTACCCCGGGGCGGGGAGGCCAGGTCTACCCCCCGCGGCGGGGGAGGCCAGGTCTACCCCAACACCGGGGGAGGCCAG
>NW_027441680.1:30000-35531 GCF_964195595.1 Calonectris borealis
AGCGAGAGGGCAGCGTCTGCGGAGAGCCGCAACGGCGGCCTGGTCACCGGCAGAGCCGGCCCGCCGTGAAGCGTCTCCGACGCGCCCTGGGTGCCACCTCGATCGGGAGAGGAAGCGCGGGCCCCACGGCCACGGTCCTGGGACAGCGACGGCCGCGCGCGCTCGCCGCCGCCCCGGGCGGGGCGGGCGGCGGAACGCGGGGCTCTGCGTGCGAGCGAGGGGGCAGCGTCTCCGGAGAGCCGCAACGGCGGCCTGGTCACCGGCAGAGCCGGCCCGCCGTGAAGCGTCTCCGACGCGCCCAGGAACACCTCTGCAGGCGCTGCCTGCGGGTCTGGGTCGACTGAAGGGGGGGAGCGGGAGGTGCCGCCGGCCACCCGCTCCGCGCATCGATTCCCTTGAGCGAGGTCGACGGGACCGAGGGAAAGCCGCGGCAGGCTCGACTCCCCCGGTCTTCCAGCGTTCGAGTGCCGGCCACCGGTACCGGTCTTTGCCCTGCGCCCCGGGGAACCGCTTACCCCGGGGGAGGAGAAGGCCGAAGAAGACTAAGAGGCACCGCGCCTCACCCGTGCCATCCCCGGGTAACGGGGGCCGGGAAAAGCCGCTCAAGGCTCGACGCCCGCGGCCACTTGCCTTCGGCTGCCGGCCGCAGGGACCGGCCGCCCTTTTCTTCCCGCTTGCGCGGGCTCCAGCTTAGGGCTGGAGAAGTTTGGAAGGGCGAGGCGCCGCCACCTCGCCCGTACGAGTGCAGACCTTCCCAGCGAGCCCTCCTGCTACCAGGACTCGCGCCAGCAAAAAAGAGGACGAGGCGCCGCCGCCCCGCCTGCACCATCACCGGGCCCTCGGGGGCCGGGGCAAGCCGCGGCCGACTCGAGACCCCCCGGCTGTCTGCATTCGGCTGCCGGTGTTTCTGCCCGCTTCGCGGGCTCCAGCTTAAGGCCGGAGAAAAAGGACAAGGCGCCGCCACCTTGCCCGTCTCCATCACACGGCCCTCGGCAGCCGGCGGCAGCCCTGGTGGGCTGGGCACTCGCGGGCACCTCTGCCCCGGAACGGTGCCAGCACCCGCCTTTGCCATCATCGGGCCCCCCGGGGCCGAGGGAGGCTCGGCTCCCCCGGCCTTCCAGCGTTCGAGTGCCGGCGACCGCCACCGGCCGCCGGTCTTTGCCCTGCCCCGCGGGGAACCGCTTCTCCCGGGGGAAACGAGGACGAGGCGCCGCCGCCTCGCCTGCACGCCGCAGTCCCGTCACCGGGCCCGCCTGACACCACCAGCTGCCCGCGGAGGGCTCGCACCGGTGAAAACGGGACGCCGCCGCCCCGCCTGCGCCGTCAGTTGGGCCCTCGGGGGGCCGGGGGGGGAAGCCGCGGCAGGCTCGGCACCCCCCGGCCGTCTGCGTTCGGCTGGCCGGGAGCCGGCCGCCGCTCTCTCCGCCCGCTTCGCGGGCTCCAGCTTAAGGCTGGCACAAAGGGACGAGGTGCCGCCAACCTCGGTCGTCCCACCAACCGGGCCCTCTGGAGCCGGGAGTAAGCCGCGGCAGGCTCGACGCCCCCCGGCCGTCTGCCTCCGGCAGTGACCTTCACCATCACTGGGCCCCGGCTGGGTGCGTTCGAGTCTTTGCCCTGCCCTGCGGGATCCGGCCTTATGCCTCGTGCCGGTCGGCAACGGCCGCCGGAGCCGGCCGCCGGCTCCGGCTCTCCGCAGCTCCCGACCCCTCGGACACGCTGGGCTGGCTTGTCGGGCAAGCGCTGGGAGATGGCCGGACCGAAGAGACTGGAAGCTGGGCCGGACCACCGAGGGAACCGCCACGACGGCCGCCGAGCACCCCACTTTGCTGGCAGAACCGCGGGCCTTGCAGCCGCTGACGAGCGCTGCTCTGGAGACGAGTCACGGCTCGCTCCTATAGTACGGACCGGCACGTCCCCGCCGCCGGCAAGCTCCAAGAGCGGCGCCTCTGCGCACCGGGGAGGCGCGCCAACCACGCCGACTTTTACGATGACGTAACTGGAGGCAGCGAAAAACAGCGACCCCTTCGGCAGCTCCGACGAAGCAGCGGGGACAACACGTCTACCCCTCGGCCCCGGCAAGGCGACCAAGTCCCGCCGGAGCCGGGTAGACTTGGCCGCCCTTATCGCCGGACGCTACGCAACCAACAACCCGCGGTCGCCGGGTACCGCAGGCGGCCCCACGGGCTCCGAAAAGGGGTAGACCTGACGGCCGCCGCCGAGCCCGGAGCCGGGTAGACCTGACGGCCGCCGCCGGCCCCGGAGCCGGGTAGACCTGACGGCCGCCGCCGGCCCCGGAGCCGGGTAGACCTGACGGCCGCCGCCGGGCCCGGAGCCGGGTAGACCTGACGGCCGCCGCCGGCCCCGGAGCCGGGTAGACCTGACGGCCGCCGCCGGCCCCGGAGCCGGGTAGACCTGACGGCCGCCGCCGGCCCCGGAGCCGGGTAGACCTGACGGCCGCCGCCGGCCCCGGAGCCGGGTAGACCTGACGGCCGCCGGCGGCCCCGGAGCCGGGTAGACCTGACGGCCGCCGGCGGCCCCGGAGCCGGGTAGAGCTGACGGCCGCCGCCGGCCCCGGAGCCGGGTAGACCTGACGGCCGCCGCCGGCCCCGGAGCCGGGTAGACCTGACGGCCGCCGCCGAGCCCGGAGCCGGGTAGACCTGACGGCCGCCGGCGGCCCCGGAGCCGGGTAGACCTGACGGCCGCCGCCGGCCCCGGAGCCGGGTAGACCTGACGGCCGCCGGCGGCCCCGGAGCCGGGTAGACCTGACGGCCGCCGGCGGCCCCGGAGCCGGGTAGACCTGACGGCCGCCGCCGGCCCCGGAGCCGGGTAGACCTGACGGCCGCCGCCGGCCCCGGAGCCGGGTAGACCTGACGGCCGCCGCCGGCCCCGGAGCCGGGTAGACCTGACGGCCGCCGGCGGCCCCGGAGCCGGGTAGACCTGACGGCCGCCGCCGGCCCCGGAGCCGGGTAGACCTGACGGCCGCCGCCGGCCCCGGAGCCGGGTAGACCTGACGGCCGCCGGCGGCCCCGGAGCCGGGTAGACCTGACGGCCGCCGGCGGCCCCGGAGCCGGGTAGACCTGACGGCCGCCGGCGGCCCCGGAGCCGGGTAGAGCTGACGGCCGCCGCCGGCCCCGGAGCCGGGTAGACCTGACGGCCGCCGCCGGCCCCGGAGCCGGGTAGACCTGACGGCCGCCGCCGGCCCCGGAGCCGGGTAGACCTGACGGCCGCCGGCGGCCCCGGAGCCGGGTAGACCTGACGGCCGCCGCCGGCCCCGGAGCCGGGTAGACCTGACGGCCGCCGCCGGCCCCGGAGCCGGGTAGACCTGACGGCCGCCGCCGGCCCCGGAGCCGGGTAGACCTGACGGCCGCCGCCGGCCCCGGAGCCGGGTAGACCTGACGGCCGCCGCCGGCCCCGGAGCCGGGTAGACCTGACGGCCGCCGCCGGCCCCGGAGCCGGGTAGACCTGACGGCCGCCGCCGGCCCCGGAGCCGGGTAGACCTGACGGCCGCCGGCGGCCCCGGAGCCGGGTAGACCTGACGGCCGCCGGCGGCCCCGGAGCCGGGTAGACCTGACGGCCGCCGCCGGCCCCGGAGCCGGGTAGACCTGACGGCCGCCGCCGGCCCCGGAGCCGGGTAGACCTGACGGCCGCCGCCGGCCCCGGAGCCGGGTAGACCTGACGGCCGCCGCCGGCCCCGGAGCCGGGTAGACCTGACGGCCGCCGGCGGCCCCGGAGCCGGGTAGAGCTGACGGCCGCCGCCGGCCCCGGAGCCGGGTAGACCTGACGGCCGCCGCCGGCCCCGGAGCCGGGTAGACCTGACGGCCGCCGCCGGCCCCGGAGCCGGGTAGACCTGACGGCCGCCGGCGGCCCCGGAGCCGGGTAGACCTGACGGCCGCCGGCGGCCCCGGAGCCGGGTAGAGCTGACGGCCGCCGCCGGCCCCGGAGCCGGGTAGACCTGACGGCCGCCGCCGGCCCCGGAGCCGGGTAGACCTGACGGCCGCCGCCGGCCCCGGAGCCGGGTAGACCTGACGGCCGCCGGCGGCCCCGGAGCCGGGTAGACCTGACGGCCGCCGCCGGGCCCGGAGCCGGGTAGACCTGACGGCCGCCGCCGGCCCCGGAGCCGGGTAGACCTGACGGCCGCCGGCGGCCCCGGAGCCGGGTAGACCTGACGGCCGCCGGCGGCCCCGGAGCCGGGTAGACCTGACGGCCGCCGGCGGCCCCGGAGCCGGGTAGACCTGACGGCCGCCGGCGGCCCCGGAGCCGGGTAGACCTGACGGCCGCCGGCGGCCCCGGAGCCGGGTAGACCTGACGGCCCCTCCGTGCTCCGGGTCCGGCTGGACCGGGCTGCCGCCGTCTCCCGTCCGGGGGGTGTGTGGGGAGGTGGGGAACCGGGGGGGTGATTCGAGATTTAAGCGGGTCTGATACAAGGGCCACCCTGTCCCCGTCTTCCTGCCCGCGGTGGGCGATGGGGAGTGGGGGCATGCGTGCGTGTGCGTGCGTGTGGGCGTAATTCCCCCACCCCCCGCCCGTTTCTGGGATTTAAAGGGCTTTTAATGCAGGAGAGCGAGCACTGCGTCACACAAGAGTTATTGTCCGTATCGGTTTCCGTAGGGAAAAAGAAATCAATCAAATTCTGGTAAAATTAATTTTCTTTTAGCACGGCTAGGTGGACGATACCCCCGGAAAAATAAAACGGGGCCGATTGGAGAATCTCGATAACGCTCGACCTGCTTTGTTAAGACGCGTGTACAAATACTCCTCAATCCCCTGCGCACCAAGAACTGACCCCGGGTAAATTAAGGTCAAGGTCAAGTGACTAGCGATTCGGTGACCGACGTTTCTATCCCTCGCTTAGGACCGAGGTATTCGACGACGATGAATGAATTCCTTCGTGCGGAAATGAAGGAAATGAATCGACGTTAAAAATTAAGGAAGACTTAATTTATCGAACCAATGAAATAAACCATTGGGTTCATTGAAGAGATCCCAAAACATAAACATGGCTATGGACACATCAATAACGAAGGATCGGATTTCTTTACCAAATCTGCATTCCTCTCTTTCGGGCACGCCAAGAGGTGACGGACGGGAAAGGGAGAGAGAGGGAAGGTGGGGCCGATGAGTACCTGTTAGTAATTACTGTTAATTCTTTAATAAAGACGGCTGTAATAGATAAATTTGGCAAGAGTACGTGCAAGAGTTAGTTGTAAATTAAATGAAAATGTGAAGGGTCGCTTATCACCTTTTGAATTAACAATTTGCGCCCGAGGTACCAATCGATGATTACATACATACGTACGTACGTACCTACGTACGTACCTACATACACACATAAATAAAAGTTAAAAAAAAAAAAAAGAATAAACGCGGGGGGACGGGGGACGGCACCCCAACACCGGGCGGGGGAGGCCAGGTCTACCCCCGGGCGCCGGAGACTGCCGCCGCCTGCGGCGTGGGAGGCCAGGTCTACCCCCGCGGCGGGGGAGGCCAGGTCTACCCCCGAGCGGGGGAGGCCAGGTCTACCCCCCGCGGCG